>NC_142854.1:22456332-22760874 GCF_061612785.1 Hesperophylax consimilis | reverse complement strand
ATTAATGGAATGCAGTATAAATACTTAATTATTTCTCTTTATAAATATGGACGTCCGACCTTAAAATACTGGAGAGGTTAAAAGTTCTCTAATCCCATTATTGTTGCCAACCTGATTTAATTCTGTCAAATATTTTTGGCTTCCAACCATCAACTAAATTGTCGATGCTTTCAACTTATCATAAAATGTACCTGTCGAATTTAGACCATGGTATTGTATGTGTATCCAGGCAATTCAAGACAGTAGCCTTAGTAATTTGGGAGACGGGTATCGGTACCGCCACCCAGGGAACCATTCATTGGATAATCAACATCTTTGCCATAGGTCATCCCAAGTTGCAAGCTATAGTGACTTAGCAGGGGTGCCCGGGTTCGTGGGGTGGGGATTTTATGGGTCTTGCGAATGCGTTTGCTAAGGCAAATGCTTGTGTTCCTGTGTGAATTGATAAAACACACTTTGCATGTTTTCAGGCCTATAACATATTAAATAATAGAATAAAACGTGTTTTTTTTCTATCAAGAAAATTTCATATAATTAACGTTTCGGCATAACAAATTTACACATATTATCTTTATTTATAAATTCATATATACGCCTAAAAAGGCTTTTACATAAAAGTGATGCATGGTGCAGTGTACATAGAAGAATATCTGTATTATACAAGAAATACTGACAATAAATAGATGTAATCCATTGAAAAGTAGGTACAAAATACACAATGTAAAATTGTGATTACAAGTATAATGAGAAAATATTGAGAAATAATTTTAAAAAAAAACTAAATATGAAGCAATATTAGTAAAAACGTTAGAGTAACATAAAGTAAAAAAGAAATTACAACAACACTATATTTAAGACAAATCTTTAAAACTAATTTACCAACGCTACTCTAATTTGTAGGGTTCGACAAAGTAATGGTATAGATTATGCTTGATTCTATAAATGGACTTAATAAATAAATCAATAGCACCCCCATACTTGTTGCCCAGATCATGCATCTTATTGGTCAGTGATTGTGTCTGATAGTTGGTAGAAGAATGTTATATTTTGTCTTGCATTCCTAGTCGGCACATAGAAATAAAAATAACATATATTTTTTTTAAACTTTAAAACTTAAAGAGTTAACTAGAAACTTGTTAAAAATTGGTTATGCTCAACTGCAGTGATAATTTTCATATTGTTGATTTTTTTGCCGATCCGCTCCTGAAGTCATTACAATTATACAAGCAGAATCATTATGTGATCAAGAAAGATTTATAAAATCAGTTCCAAGTGTGAGACAGTACACAATGAAATTTCTCATGTCTAGAGTTAACAGAACATCGGGTTCGCACTCGGATAATTACCGATTGAAAAATTCCCACAGGTTCTAACGATCAGTCCAACACAATCGAAATTACGCAGAAAACTCTCAACTAACTGAACCTGTGTCAGAACTGCGGATGTAATAAATACTCCATGTTATTTCATGATCAAAGAAAATATATTTACAGTTATAGAGTCACATATATCAGAGAACGAAACAAAAAACAAATAATAACTTTTATGAAAATTGTGCCGTATAAACTCACCTTTACAAACTTACAACCATTCGAATATTAAATTTTATTCATTGGTTTGCAGTTTGTCTGCGAAAACCCTTGTATTTTTCTTTGCGGTGAGTGTATTCAACCCTCTGGCCTCTGGCATATTGACCGTTGTAATATATTTAATTTTTGTACATATTATTTTTTTTTTTACTTTGCTCTTAAATTTTGAATGTCGTTATTGAATTAGTCATATAGCTAATGTACACTGTCTGTCTATGCAGATAGAGTAACAATAGCGCGTGTTGCTTTTGCGTCCAACAGATGGCGCTGTAATAAAAATACATATTTTTACCTTTCACAGATGTCATCTATAATCTTTATAATGCAACGTTGTTGTGTCAAAATTTCAAAGCAATCAGTGAAGAACTTTTGGAGATTTATGATTTTGAACAAACGAACATTTTTATTTACATAGATGATGTAAATATTCCTTACACTGTAAAATATGAATGTATATAGACTGTTTACAACGCAAATATACTTGTAAATTCATGTATTTTGTATCTTAACCTGGCTTAATTTAATTATACTTATAAGTTATAAGTACATTAAAACTAGTGTATTACAACTTTAAAATTAATTATTAATTAAAGACTTCTCTGGTTCCATAATTTTATCGACAACTGTTTTTCGGAAAATTAAAGAAAAATGAAATCCTACTAGTTTTTAAACATTTCAGCTGCGAATTTCAAAGTATGTTATTATTATTAAAGTCCATGTACTATGTATTATTATTAAATTGAAAAAAAATTATGATTTTCTTAAAACTATTTATATGTTATTATATTTTTAGGCTTATTTAGTTTTTATAAAGCCGAAAACAAGTTACAAAAGTAAATAACCAATTTTCAAAATCATTAAAGAGAAGAAATTAGGAATACCGCAGGGATCAGTCCTCGGACCTCTATTGTTCATAGTCTATATTAATGAAATTGTAAAAATATTATCAAAATACGAAGTACGACCATTTGCCGATGATATACTAAATACATATTTGGAGTTAACGATGAAAAGTCAATAAATATTTTAAACGATGAACTGAATAATATATCAAGATAGCTAAAAAATTAACTTATTTAATACAAAAAAGAAAAATAGTGTGATGATTGGACATACGAAGATATGCAGTGATAGCAAAATTGAATTTGATGGTGAAATTATTGAAACTCTTATTAATCTAACATTTAACAATAATAATGATTGGATTATTTGTAAAGTACCGTTTTCATGAGAAAATCACCTCAAAAGCGCAACAAGCATGCTAAATATACGCAAAAGAAAATTGGAAAGAAAACTTCTCTTTTGGAAAAAAAAATACAGAAAAACTACAATCACTTTATACAACTCCAGTACTGCTCCACATTTTAACTAATACTAAAAGATTATTTTTTATGTAATGACAAAGAACAAAATAAGTTGCAAAATCTCCAAAGCATAGTACTTAGGCGAAATAGATTTTCAAAAGTAACTAAATTGGCTAACAGCTAATCGGGAACAGATGCTGACGTTGAACACGGTGATATATATACATACAATGATAAACAACCTATCAACAAAATACTTTTCAAAGAAATTTATATAAGTACAACAAGGACATTATGCAAGAACGTGCAACGAAATTAGGCTACTAAGAAAAGACAACGCCAATACACAAAATAGTTTGCCGTACAAAAGAATACAATATTTCAATGCGCTGCCGAAAGCCATAAAGTCTGTACAAATTGAAAGATTAGATCTTAAATATACAAGTAGCTTAAATAAAAATATATATATATATGTACATTAAAAATGTGTGTACTTTTACCTATGTAAAAATAATGGGAGTTGAAAAAATTTCAACCATGATTACAGCAATGTAAAGTTGCCCTCCATTCGTTGATGCCGGATCCGTTTGGAAGTTTTTTAGCACCTTTTTTCCGCAAGGTTGAATCGTAAGTAATTTAAACAGGTAGTTAGTTGATGACCGTTTTTGCTACTTTAGTAGACTTTAATGCTTTCCTACAGCAGCAGATCAAATAAAAATTAATAGGCTTAGCGGCCTTCTCGACTAACGGTCATTTTCATGTGGAGGTATTATGAGATAAATGATTTTCGAAGATCAAGTTATGTATTTTTATTGCTGAAGAAGATAATACTAATAAATATAAATGAAACATGAAACAGGACAAGACATTCAACTGGGAATCGAACTTAGGATTTCTGTCTTACCGGGACAGCGTCTTTAACCATCGACCATTGGGACCTAATTATTATACGTCATTTTTGTCGATCTAATGTTTCAAATTCAAAATTAACTATATTATCTAGACACTAATTTTTCCCAGACATTTTTTTTTAATCATTACAAAGATCTAAAAAAATGGTTTGTAGCCTAGATAGTGTCACGGATAAACAAAATATTTTTGTTATTTATTTAATTATAAGCAATAATTAGTCGCCTGAAATACTAATACAAATTAAAAAATATCTCCCGAGTAAAAATAAATGCCGCCAACGGGAATTGAACCCGTGCCTTCTGATGTACGGTCAGGTGCTCTGAGACCACTGAGCTACGTCGGCCTATTTCCAACCAGCTTACTAATTCAATATCTACTATTACCTCAGTCAACAATTACTGCTTATTATATATATGAACCATATAAGCTACGCGGACGACATGATCCTCCTAGCTCCGTCGATCAAGGGATTAAGATTACTCCTAAACACTTGTGAAGAATATGAAAAACAGCATAATATGATGTACAACCCGAAGAAGATGGAATTGATTGCGTTCCACCACGGAAAAAGTCAAGACACAAATAAGATGCTCCCCGTATACCTTAACGAGGCAAAAATAAATACATGTTCGAAGACCTATCGGACGATGGCAATATCGAACGACAAAGGAGAAGCTTAAGCATAGTGTCTAATATGATTGCCCGCAGATTTTGCAAATGCAGCAATACCGTTAAAAAATACTGTTCATCGCATTCTTTACTGGCTTGTATACGTGTGAGACATGGTGTCACTACCGAACTTGCTCGATGGAACGACTCCGAATTCAATATAATGACGCCTGTAGAATCATATTTGGATACCGAAGATACAGCAGCGCATCGACAATGTTCACGGAACTAGGACTGAATGGATTTTCCGGCCTGATGAGACACCGGGTCACTGGAGCCAGGATGCGGCTAATGGCCTCAGCCAACACGGGGGTGACCGCAGCCTACCAGCACCAAGCGCCACTCCTGAGTGAGCGCTGGACCCAAGCGCACTCAAGACCACACCCTGCATAGTTGTCCTTATTTGTTAATTTATTATATCTAAATATTTATTATATTATATCTGATTAAAAAAAAAGTATATCTATAAGGGAAGTGTGGGATTGCACTAACCTCCCCACATTCTGGAATAAAATATTATAATTAGTATTATATTTTTTCCACCCGTAAACAACCAACTTTATTTTTGTAGGAAAGGCTTTGTTATTGCTAAATTTCCCACTAGATGGCGTCGAGACATATTATATCTACATACATTGGTGAAATATTTTTTAGTTGTCAAATATTATTATTTTTTAATGATAAAGCATAAAGGAGTAATTATTGCTTATAATTATAATGCTATGCATAAAAATGATGTCTTATAAACATTAGTTTATCATTAAAAAATAATAATATTTATATAAGTGATAATATATTAAAAAGTTATATTGCGTGTATCCGGCGTTAGTCGGGAATGTTAAATGTTTGGAGTAAAGTTTTTATGTTGTGAATTCTAGTGTACCTGTGAATTAGTATTTGTTTCACTTCCTCGGGCGTCCTCGAATTGTTCCACCATTCACTACTGCATACCATAATGTTACAGTTAATAAACTACATTACATCGACTTTAATTCAACTCTGTATCTCATTCCGGAGAAGAGATATAGCGTTAAGTATTCCTCAGGCGTCCTCGACTTCTTCTAGCATTCAAACTACTCTCTAAACACTCCTGGCACTAATAAGAACAATCTTTGTTTTTTTTAGGGAAACTATTATAGTCCCTCATTTCAAATAAATCAGAATTACGAATTTTCTTAGGTTGGGTTGTTTCACAAAATTTGAACAATTCACCAAATTTAAAATTCAAGTTTTGTTAATATTTCATCGTGGACCAGTTTTTTTAGAGTATTTGGAAAACAACAAATCTTGAATTTTAACTTTGAAGTATGATGAATATTTAAAATTTGTTGAATCAACCAGTCCTCAGCAATTATCATTACGAATATTTACAGTGTTTCAATCTGAACCAAACGTCGTTAGGCATATCCGTAAAGTACGCTGACTCGTTATAAACGTGAGTGATTCTATGAAAATTTTCATAATACCACGTTGGTGTTCGTTAGTCTTAAATGGGACAAACAGACTCACAAAAACACATACAATAAACAAATTATCAATATATGTTTGCCTTACACGAGACTATCAATTTTGTCTTTGTTCTAATTCGTAGGCGCCAGGCGCCAGCCTATAGACACTGTGTGATTTAGAAAATGCCTTAAGCATTTATTTGTCCTTGTTTAAAATTTCTTCCACACTCGTGCGTGTTTTGATAAACGTTTCACGGACATAACTGCATGCTCTGAGTCACAGTTTCTTCTGGGAATTCCTAAGTTTGTTTTCTTAACTCTCCCGTAGCCAAGAGGAAACACTACGTTACCTAGCTCCTATAAACATTGACATTCAGTTACTTTACTAATACCAGCATTAAATTTTAGTTAATTCAGTAAACTTCCTATTACCTACATTAAAATTTAGTTTATTATTAACTTATTGACATCAGCATTACATTTTAGTCAAATCAGTTAACTTACTGATTACTAACATTAAATTTAAGTTAATTCTGTGAATTCACTGATTACGGGCATTAAATTTAAGTTAATTCTGTGAATTTACTGATTACGGGCATTAAATTTAAGTTAATTCAGTAAACTTACTGATTACCAGCATTAATTTTTAGTTAATTCAGTAAACTTACTGATTATCAGCATTAAATTTTAGTTAATTCAGTAAACTTAGTGATTACCAGCATTAAATTTTAGTTTATTCAGTAAACTTAATGATTACCAGCATTAAATTTTAGTTAATTCAGTAAACTTACTGATTACCAACATTAAATTTTAGCAGTTTTGACATTTTATTAATTTGCTTGTGAGTCGAGAAAAACTCATTCTCGCAAGAAAGCACAAACATAATATTTTAAAGCAAGATCTAGGCAAAAGGTTTAAAAGAGAACTTGTTTGAATGTACACACCGATAGTATTGAAAGTTTCAAAAACGGTTTTCCAACTACTTTGAAAGAGTTTCCAGCAGTCCCCTCTTACCCCGCATATGGTCGAAGATACTCGGTGCGTGGCGACGTTAATCAATTTCGTTAAAATTTAGATTCACTTTTCAATTACTTTTATGCTTTTTTTCGTTTCATAATTAAATTGATTTATTTTTTATCCATCCATATTAGACACTTTCCAAAAATTTAAAAAATATATATCCTCAGCGTGTTCTAATTTAGATTACATTTGTAAACAAAGAAAAAACAGAGAAATGTGTATGACTGTTAAATATTATTCGAACGGTAAAGCTGGGGTATCACATTGGAAGCGCAAACTCAAGTTTTCAAGCTCGGGGACCGGTAATGGTTAACATTCAAAATGATAACACGACATCTAGAGCAACGCCGGATCTCTCGGCAAACAGAATACAATTGAAAAATTGCATAACTGTTTTTATGGAGTTCTGGGAACCGGAAAATACGTATTTAAGTGGGATAGATAAAACGGCTTCTGCCATTATATTAATACTTATTGTATTCAAATTATTTCGATTGATGTCGACTGAATTCAGTAGATAAGAGCTCCCTGAGGCGTAGGTGTGGTGAATCATGACTGAAGAGATTCTAAAAGACGGCAAGGCTGATATAACCGCAGTGACGGCCTCCTCGGAACCATTTATTGGATAACCAGCATCCCTGCCATAAGTCACCTCAAGTGTTTCGCTACGCTTGGAGAACTTAGAAATGGGTTCCCGGGTTCGTTGGGGTGAGGTTTGTCTAGGTCATGGCGGCGGATGCTTTTGTCAACCTACTGCGTGACGGGCCGGATCGGAGAGACTGGTTTGGGGCGACCCTTTGACTGCTCCAACTCGTTTCTATTGACCTCCCCCCAAAACTTTTTCCTTCCCAGAACTTCCCCTCCATCCTTCCGTTAAAAAGACCTTCCACACAGCTACCCAAAGATGAAATAGACCCTGAGGGAAATTATTTTCATCGGAGCCTCCTAATGTAAGAACAAATGTTTCTTTAAATAAAAATAATAATAATAAGGTGTTTATTCCGGTATGTGGGGAGGTTAGTGCAGTCCCACACATTCCATATATAGATAAAACAAAATATATAATCAAAAACAAAAAGATAGAACAGAAAGAAAAAGAAAAGAAAACCGAATAAATTGAAAATAAAATAGAATAAAATGATAAAATAATAGAATAATAGAAAGTTGAAGCCTTTAGGGAGCCGTGACTACATTAGGCGCTAGTATTTTTCTCCAGTGTGCGTCAATGCTGGAGGATGGAGTGAGGCGGGCTTCCATAGTGAGGATATTTCCAGAGCTTCTTATCCTTTCCCTCATTCCTGCCACCCTGGATCTAATAAGGGCTGCATATCCGGGAACTCGCCCCTCCGTGAACATACGGGAAGCGCTGCAGTATCTGGGGAGACAAAACATTGTGCGGAAGGCGTTGTTGTATTGGACCCGTAGTCTTTCTATACTACTTTTTTTGTAGTTTGCCCATAATTCGCACGTGTACAACGTTGCGCAGAAGGAAAGGAAGAGCGTCCTTTTTACTGCGGTACTGTAAAGGCGAAATCTTCTACTGAGCATGTTTGCTTTAACGCTGAGAGCTCGTCTTTGTCTATCGATATCATCATCGTCCATCAGATTACTGGTGATTATGTGTCCAAGGTATTTAGTTCCTTCGGTCACCTTCAAGTTCACACCGTTAAGGGTAGCTGGAGGAATATTTTTCGGGCCTTGCCCATGTCTTATGACCAATAGAGCCGTTTTAGCTATGCTACAACTCGAGAGATTTTGCTTCGTGTTTTGTTAAATATACAACAATTCCTATTAATAA
Organism: Hesperophylax consimilis; assembly: GCF_061612785.1. NCBI lineage: Eukaryota > Metazoa > Arthropoda > Insecta > Trichoptera > Limnephilidae > Hesperophylax > Hesperophylax consimilis. The sequence goes on along the minus strand of NC_142854.1, from coordinate 22,752,134 downwards.
TATAAGTGTTTTTTTTTAACATTTCCGCGCTCCTTCAATCCTTCGTATTTATCCCTTTCAAACCATCTTCAGTAATTTTCTTCTTCTTTTTGAACGCTTAAAAGGGAGACTTAATAAATTTGTGTTATTTCGCTACAATATTTATTATTATTTTTTAATGATAAATTAATGTTTATAAGGCAAGGTTTTATGCATAGCATAAAGGATAAAGGATTCACAATAACATTATAATACTTAAAAGTCGAAAAAAGTTGGATACAAAACGTAGGGAGATAATAAATAGAAAACATATCAAATAATTATTAGCAATAATGAGTCGCCTGAAATATCAATACAAATTGAAAATATCTCCAGAGTAAAAATAAATGCCGCCAACGGGAATTGAACCCGTGCCTTCTGATGTCCGGTCAGGTGCTCTGAAACCACTGAGCTATGTCGGCTTATTTCCAAACCCGCCAACTAATTCAATATGTACTATTACCTCAATCAACAATTATTGCTTATTATATTTTTTCCACCTGGGAACAACCAACTTTATTTTTGTGGGAAAGGCTTTGTTAGTGCTAAATTTCTCACTAGATGGCGTCGAGACATATTGACATATATGGACACCGTTTTTGGGAAAATCACCTAAATTATTATTATTCAAAATATTGGTTTTTATTATGTACAAATATATACAAAAACATACTTATCTGGCAGAGAACTACAGATAAACACACTTTTATTAAGCAGTTTACGACTTTGCACGCATAGGACACAAGCCATTAGAGACTAGACCGTAAAAACACTGGATATTGATTTTTAATTTTCAATTTTTCTTTCCATTACTACTGGTATTATTTATTAGAAGATTATTGGAAAAAGTAGAGTTACATTGGAATAACATTATAGTTACTTAGTTAAAAGTTAGAGTTTTCGTACTTAGGTACGTAAATTTTAAGCTAAGAATTCCAATTGATTACATTCATTATGTAAGTTTGATGAATCAATTGCGTCAATAACACTGTCTGACAGGAGAATTATTTCAGACCTGGTTTTGTTAAACATAGTCATTGACATTCCTGCCATCATTGCCACTATCAAATTCCAAGTGCCGACTAGGAATACAAGACAACATATAACATTCTTCTGAAATACATACAAAATCAACCATCAGACACACTCACTAACCAAAATGATGCATGATCTGGGCAACAAGTATGGGGCTACTATTGATATATTTATTTACAATAATGTATTTAACATTATAAATTGAGTGTATCTTATACATTTCCTAATTCATTACTTACATATTTTTAACAGGGCCCATGTTTACGTCTTAAGAGGAAGCTACAAGCCAAATATGTGTATATTCTTGGTATACCTTATATTGTAGGTAATAGGCATCAAAATTGCTTGACAAACGGAGTCTGTGAACGTTCGATTTCAAGCACAAAACTGGTTTTTATTTATTTTGTAAATAATTTTATAAGAAGGCAAAAAAGGTTATCAAGTGAAACTGTCACAGATAATCTTAGCTATAGTACTGTATTTTTTAAAAGTTGTTTCCTTGACGCGTTCATATATTTTTATTGAAAAAAAAATATTTTTTTAGTATATTACATTTATATTTTTTAGTGAGTAATTTTTTTTTTATTATTTGTATTCTACTCAAGCGAAACGATAGGAAAACCTTCAATTTATCTGAAGTCTATTTTTTGTTATTCATAATATACACCAATTCGTTATAAAGATTAATCAAAATAGTGATTTAGCACTAAGCTTAATAATATAGTGTGAAGTCGCCTAAGTTGACGAAAGTCGACAAAACAGCACTGGAAGACATGACACGATCAAGTATTGATACAAATTTGAATATAACTTTATAAATAATAACTGTATGGACAAAATAAAAACGCGAAATTCAAATCGCATTATCCGGAGCACATAAAGTCGTACGGTAATATTGCGTAAGAAATGAGATATACGCCGACTAGCGGTTGATCGAATTAACTGGAATTATTATGCATTTCCTCCGAGGTCAAATTCACCGTCGTGAACTTAGGAACCATTAATGGGAACTTTTATTGGGAACCATCATTTGGAACTTATTCGTTGCCTACGCTAACGATGCCAAGCTATGTTATTTAAGAAGACTTGTGATTATTTTTATTATTTATTGGTTGAACTACAAAATCAATTCTGAACTAGGTACTTTCTATAATTATTATTTTTTATTGTTGCGTTCTTTTATGATAGTTCTCTACATTTATAAAATATGTAAGCTAACCTTTCATTATCTTGTTGATTATGCTTTCATTGGACTTTTTTATGTGAATACCGTACAAGAATCCGTCTGGCGCCAGTGAGACTATGGCATCCCCAATTCGGGTATTTTGTAAGCTTGAAAGTAGTGGGGAGGGAAAGGAGATTAAGAAGAGGAGTATCAGGCTATTCAGATCTGGTCACAAAACATAAAAAAGTCATTTGAAGCAACGTTTAGATTCTAAATGGTAGTCTCTACTCTCAACGGCTACAGACGTTTGGGAGCAGTTGGGACTCTTGTGCGGTACTCAAATAAAATAATGAATAAGTATCACAAATAACTCTTTTTATTTAACTGTTAATATACACATATTTTAAATAATGAAGTTCCGTGCAAAATTATAAAATTAAATTAATGCACGGAGTTGACTTGCCGAAGCTCTTAGAACTGAATGAAATCTGTTCGGGCTTGGAGAATCAACATTTTAAAATATCCCTTAAGTTGTGGCTAATGACTTCATTGCATACTGCATGAAGGATTGCCTGGATGGGACCCAGACGCGATGCCAACCCAGCCACTGACCAGTCAATTGAAGGCAAACCGTGAATATTTAGATGACATGATGTTATTTTGTACTATAAACATAATTTTTTTCATCTGAAAGTATGCATAAAAACGGTATGCATCCAAAAATTGTAAACGTTTACCGTTTTCGCGGTTATTAAGAATGGCCATTTAAATGTTGTAATTCAAAAGCATAGTAATAATGAAATGTTAGACATGTTCACAAGTTTTGCATAATTTGTATCGCAACAATTTGCTCAAACGGAGATATGAATACTAATTCGAACAAAAATAGACCGTTACAGCGGCCGTGGATTATAGCGTAAAATTCTGAAATATTATTATTATATTTCAACTAAATGAATGTTATGTTAACTAACTAACCACCTCGCCGTTTCCCCGCAAAGGTAAGCAGAGAGGATAAACTGGGACATAAGGATATCATTTAGCACAGGAGCTCATGTGTAGAGTTAACACATTCTTTGCGGGAAACGAGAAAACTCGGCATACGCCTTTTTGCAGTAAGACGCGGGAGACGAGTTTACTCGTTTTGTTGCGCAAAGCGGTAAGGAGCGGGAAACTTGTAAACAAGGGGTTCTAAATGGGTGCGGGGTCATGTGTTTTCTATTGTCGGGGGTACCCAATCTATCTACCTGTCAATACAATGAGTTTGAAACACAACCAAAAAATAAAAAAAATAAAAATCGCTGTCGCGTATGTTCCGCTCACAAACTACGCAGTGAACCGCGGTACATGTGCAAGTTTTGCAATGTGCCCCTGCATAAAGGAAAGTTTTTCGAACGCTATCACACATTAAAGCGCTATTAGGTTATAGTTTTTTTTATATTTATTTAAAATTTCTAAATAATCTTGTAATTTTGTATGAATAACGTTATTTTGATTGTGAAATGCTGTTTTTTCTATGATTCCCAAGAAAGTAGAAAGTTTTTGTTCATAAAAAAAGGAATTACCCATACATTGATAAGTAAATAAATAGAAACATCTTTTTAAAGTAAAACACTGAAAATTACATCGAAAAATATCAAATAGATCATAAGATATGAACATTTTGCGGAAAGTCTAATTTTAGCGCTAAAATTAAAAAAAACACCCGCGCTTAGCCCCGAGTTTGGCGGTAAAATGCCCGACCATATAGTGTTAATATTTTAAAAATGGTTAGGTTAGATGTGAGAATTTTTGTTTATTTGCATTTATCTTCACCTTTCTTCTACTTCCTGTAAATGTGCTATTTTTTTCGCAGAACATCTTAGTGAATAATAACGTCCCGCTTGAAAATAATGAACTTAAACCCTTACATATAGAAAGAAAGGGCCTTAGATTAAATTACTTGAACAATTAAAAATAAATAAAAGAACCAATGACCCTAATATAATATTAATTAATGAAGTAAGAAAAATTATTTATTCCCCGTTTCTAAGTATGTTCACAAAACCTAAACAATATAACACATTTAAATAAATTAATAACTGCTACATCATTATTAAACAATTAAGATAACATCAATGTGGGGAAAACAGACTTCAAAATACCCCCACAGAATATGAAATCTATTGTCACAATTATGTTATCAGTAAATCGGTTTAACCAGTAATAAATCATTTTAAATTGGGAGGGGGTAAAATAAAATCATATAAATAAGTCGTCTAAACGTGGTTAAAACTACAGTTTGAAAATGGCGTTAAAAGCCGAAACATCTGTAACAACAACAAAAACCAAAACATACATGGTTTTCCAATAAGAGGTGTTATTTTGATATTCAATCGTAAAAGATGAATAGTTTCGTTGCTTGTGTGGCACGTCGCGCCGTCTTGTTGAAAGTAAACGTTGTTCAGATCAATACCATCCAATTCCGGACATAAAAAATCATGAATCATCTCTCGATAGCGCAATCCATTCACCGTAACTGTTGCTCCATCCTCATTTTCGAAAAAGTAAGGTTCAATGACGCCGGACCATAAACCGTACCAAACAGTCACACGTTGAGGATAGAGAGGCTTTTCAACAATAACTCTTGGGTTTTCCGAGCCCCAGATGCGACAATTTTGCTTGTTGACGAAGCCACCGAGGTGGAAATGGGCCTCATCACTCAAGATGATTTTTCGATGGAATTCTAATAATTAATAATATTGAATTTTAATAATTTCAATGCGTTATTAAAGCGTGTATCGTTCCATTTTTATCAATGGCGTAGTTTTTTCTTGTCAAATGTCAAAAAATAACTGCTTCAAAAGTAACATCTACTGAAATAGTGGGCTATTCAAAATAACACCTCTTATTGGAAAACCCTGTACTTGCAGAGCTGAATAATTGTATTATTAAGTTTGATTTGATTAAAAAAAAAAAAAAATATTTGGAGTTCTACGTTTCGCCCACATAAACTTACAAAATGACTTGCCCCGCTCCGCTTCTGCACCTTTCTTTACAAAAATAACTTAGCAATTTGTCATATTCCCGGTGCGTTTCGATGACACAACGGTTCATTGCGTGCCTTGGCCGGTGTAAGAAATGAGGTAATGCTCGAGTCTCGAGGAATGAGGTCAGTCGCGACCGGTCCACGCGGGCTTTTTGAGGTCACTGCCAAGGCACAAGGTACGCTGTAAGCGGTTCAAATGAGTGCGACAGGTGAAGTTTTAAAATTCCGTAATTATATAAAATATATATTTTTTACATTAGCTCCATCTGGGAGGCCCTAAGAGAAATAATGGCCCATGTTATCTTTGGAAACGGAAATAAAGAAGAGGTAGGAACAGGTATGAGGGGTGGGTAGGAATCAGCCCCAGATGGAGCTTATGTGTCCATAAGTGACGATGATCTATTTCTACCTTCACCCCATGAACCCGAGCACCCCTTCTAAGTCGCCAAAGGTAGCGAACCACTTGGGATGACCTATGCCAGAGGTAACCAATACCCGGGTACCAGGTACCCGCCTACCATAGACGCCTCCCAAATTGAAATAACTTTTCCAATATCTTCTTATCTTCGTGTGCAAGGTTTTTGTCAATGCTTCTGGCTTTCATTCTTCAACAGTATCCTAGGCCTTCAAATTATGGAGAGATGCGAATGGTAGCAGAAGTCGGGGACGCCCGAGGAAGACATGGCACGATCAAGTGAATCAGATACTCGAGTCGGGTCATGTCAAGAGTCAGAATAAAAGAAGAGTATGTATGAGACGATGTATGAATGTGATTGATGTAAGAAGTGTGTGCTAAGACCGAGTTGTTTGGCGGTCCATCCTCTCTGCCTACCCCTGCGGAGAAACGGCGTAATGGTATGTTAGTTAGTTAGGGAAGATGAATTTATATATTAATTTGATTTAAATGACTAATTTCACAAATATATGGAGAAGATCGGAGTCTAGTTCAGCCATAGAAGAGATGAGATATTGAACGGAGGGAGAGCAATTTTAGATAAGGCTTGATAGCAAAAAATATTTGATCTAAAGTTCCCACTTCTAGATCACAGAATGTACAATCTGGGGAGTCAAGTACGTGCGTTTAAAATAGGTTAGAGGGAACAAAACAAGTCCAATTCTCATTCGAATAAGTGAGGTTTTTTTTTTAATTGGGGAATTGTTAAAACATCGGATTTTATGGGATTTGTATCGAGCCATAGCAGGCTCACATGGATTGTACTACAAATACACCAATACACGTATGACACTGGATATTGGATATGTAGATTTCTTTAATGTTTGGTTTGGTGTTATTGTATTGGAAAAATTATGTCCATTTTGTTCACAAATCAGCAGTAACAACAACAACAACAATTTGCAAACTGACGTTTCTCGATGGCACTGACTTTAACACCACAAAATCAGTCGCGCTAAGGTCTGTACAGTCGACCTCAAATTTGATATGAAGGGTGTTTTTTTCACAATAATCTTAAATCGTGTCTGTCTGTTTGTGCGCTTAGTTCTTCTAAACTACGCAGCAGATTTTGATAGAATTTTCACTATCATTTAGAGAATTTCTTCCGGAAGGTTTATACATATAATACATGTAAATTATTTATATATAAAGTTGAGAAAAGTCGACGTTTTATACAAGTCGTAAAAAGTATGTTCCGGCGCCTTACATTGTTAACGCTGGCTAAACCTTATGAGATACATCGAAATAATGTACTACGGAATTGTATATCTTTAACAGGCCTACATAAAAGTCCGTGGTGCCATATGTCTACCTCCTAAGTTGTAACTACAAAAGACAATTAAAACAAAACTAAAATAATTAGTACGTATACTTCGTCGGTATAAGATATTAATGTTGAAAAAGACTACATCACCAAGACTAGACAACGTTGCGTCTAAGAACCTAACGATGTAACGCCATAATTTGACCAAAAACAATATGAAATATGGCATAACTTAACGGGGTTTTCTGTTCAATCTCTCGGTACAGCGCTCCGTGGCCTCGTGGGAGTGTTCTCAGTGGGAGTGCATGTGGGGTCAATAGCTGGCCGGGTCAACTTTTGAGGTCACTCTCCCTAATAAGGGATCCAACAATAAATCTCTTTGTAGCATGACGTTATACTCTTGACTTGTTCTGAATTGGCGTCTAAATTGATTGGACTAGCTAATAGAAATATTGTGATAGTAGAAATGGTGCGGAAATCGAAATCACGTGATAATCGAAATGTGATAATTGAAAAGTGATAATCGAAAAGCGATAATCGAAAAGTGATAATCGAAAAGTGATAATCGAAAAGTGATAATCGAAAAGTGATAATCGAAAAGTGATAGTCGAAAAGATGTGATAATCGAAAAGTGATAATCGAAAAAATGTGATAATCGAAATATAATAATCGAAACCAAGTGATAATTTGAATTAAGATAAAAACAAATCTATAATCGAATAGTATAATGACTTGATAATCGAAATGATTTTGTAATAGCAATAACGTGATAATCGAAATTAAGTGATATTATCATCTAATTTATGTGAAATCGAAATGATTTGAAAATTGAAATGATGTGATAAGCAAAATCAAGTGATATTATAATTTATATGATAATCGAAATGATATAATGACGTTATTATCAAAGTAATGTGGTAATAATAATGATTGTAATAATCGACAGGGTGTGATTTTATAAAAAAAAACGTGATTTGAAATTCGAAGTTATGTGATAAATTATCCGATTGTCGAAAATACTTGATAATCGAAACGTAGTGAAAATCGAAAATTTGTGATATTCGAAATTATTTGATAATATAAATGATTTGATGATCGAAATAATGATCGGAATGAATAAATAATCGAAATAACACAATAATCGTGGAGATGAAATATTGTATATAATCGAAATTATGTAATAATTGAAATTATGTGCTTCGGCGACCGTTCACTAGCCCAATTTATTTATTAGATTAGGTTATTTTGCAGAAATAAAATTCGTAACCTGCTGGATTTTAAATTTCTAGTGATTTACTGTTTTTAATAATAAAATATGAAAAAAAGAAAATTTTATAAGTTAACTAATACGATTACAATATTTAAAAAAAAATTACTAGCATAATTATAAGCTGAAAATTGTGTTTTTGCAGTGATGCAGAAGTTAGCTAGCAAAGATTTGAACCAGCAATGCTTCCCAAAGATTGCATTCCGAACAAAAAGATGGTTGAACCCACCAAAAGAAACACATTATGCTTTGGCACGATTTTTTATATCACATAAAATACTCAGTAGCACGCCATCCTAACCGACAATATAAAAATAAAAGGTTTCCAGAGTAATAAATAGAAATAAACGTTTATTGGTACAGCGCATTACAACCATTAGACTATTGAGATCGAAATTAAACGACGCATCAAAAAAGCTAATGAAATTCTCTCTTACAAGTATTATTCTTGCTACTGGTGATAAAAAATCAATAAAAACACTCGGCACGTACAACAGAAAACGCAAATTCAACTATTTAATATTCACGACGTCAAGCAATGCTGGTCAACTGACCTAATAATATATATTGCCGATCGATGTGTCGATTGTTGTGAAAATGACGATTCGGACGGTGAACATCACTAGTAGGTAAGTAGGGCGTGTTTTTGTTTATGATACGTATTATTTTTGCGGTTCGTACTTACTCTGCTGTAAAACGCTGTTTATATCCAGTTATTTTACAATGTTACGACGTGTGTTTGATTTTTTTTTATGAATGCACTATCCGGTGATCAGATGGAGAAAATAGATCGTTGGAAGTACCTGATTGTTCAGATCTGGTCACCAAACATAACGATAACGAAGTAATATTTGTAGAATAAACTTGAGGCGACATAAGATTCTAACAACGGGGGTTTGCTCGACGCTCACATTTTAATTATTTCCGATGAACGTATTACCAAAATCTCAAATGCTTCTAGAGGGATCCCTACAGATGTAAGCTATTTATATTTAAGATCAATAAAAACAGGACCATACCATTAAAATATTTTATATTAACTATAAAATTAACGGTAAGCACCAGATTTGATTTTTCTGGGCGACGTATTAGTAACTTCCCGAGAGATCCCACTAGAAATATTTTTGAATTTAGTAATACGTTCATCGGAAATAAATAAAATATACCTCACGGAAAGATCGATTGTCTAGGCCTGGTAAGGCAAAGTCGACCGTACTTCCGTTCATCACGTCGGGCCGCGCGCCGCATATTGTTTTGACACGACTTCATCACTTATGTCGGTAAGATTCCCACTTTATTTTAGAGATTAAATAAGGAAAATTCAACCGCAGGTCTTTCCAATACACTAGGTCCGCGTGTCGCATATTTTGTGCACGGCTGCTCCACTTACGTCGTTAAGATTCTGGATTTATATTAGGGAATTGTCTCGTCTTAAATATGAATAGCTGAAAATTTGTATATTCTTGGTATACCTTATATTGTAGATAATAGGCATTAAAATAGTTTGACAAACAAAGTCTAGAAACGTTCGATTTCAAGTACAAAACTGTTTTTTTTTTTTTTTTTTTTTAAATAATTTTATAAAAAAGCAGAAAAGTTAATCAAATGAAACTGTCACAGATAATCTTAGCTATGATACTATTTTTTTTAAGTTGTTTTCTTTACGCGTTCATACATTTCAATTGAAAAAAATTTTTTTTTAGTAGTTAACATTTATATTTTTTATTGAGTAATTTAATTTTTTATTTGTATTCTATTTAAGCGAAACAATAAGAAAACCTTCAATTTATCTAAAGCATATTTTTTGTCATTCATTATGTATACCAATGCGTTATAAAGATTAATCAAAATAGTGATTTAGCATTAAGCTTCGCCTTAAGTAGTTGTCGACATTTGTTTATTGATGTCCTTACCAAAACTGATGCTACTTAAGGCTCCGTAGTAAGCGTTTAAAAAGAAGAAGATGATGGTTTGAAAGGAAGTTTTGCAAATACAAATGTTATAGGGAGAGCGCTAATATTAAAAAAAAATGAAAATAATGTAGATTTAATAAATCATGACTCGTTTAAAATAGAGCAACAATCTCTCGAAAAATGCCTTACGCTCTCACGCTGTGAATATTTTAATACCTATAACATGTACATAACAAAGCAAAATTGTTTTTCATAATTTTCGGAGCATACTTTTCGTTTTTTTTTTCTACTTGGGGAATTTCATATAATTACCGTTTGGGCTCTGCAAATGCATAGATATTATCTTCCGAAATATTATATATTTTGTAGGAACTTAAAACTTAAAAGTGTTCAAGAGAATGTTATCAATCTGTAGAAATTTCGGAATGCGGGTACTTCGGAACACATCGATGAATAAAGTAACCAATGTCTTATCAATTTTAAGAAGACCTACCCTCTAGCATGGCTAGCCACCTAGCTATGAGACGATGTATGAATGTAAATGAACCAAGATCGAGTTGTTTGACGGTCCGTCCTCTCTGTCTACCTCTGCGAGGAAACGGCGTGATGTTTAGTTAGGTTTTAAAGTTCTTCTCATTTTTCACAGACGTCTTCAAATTTCAAAAATATATGTTGTTATTTATTAGCTGTTATATTTACTGCAGCTCATGTAGACAAACCGATCCAGAACTCGATAAACTAACGATATCTTATGCTACCATTGATGTTATTTTTTTAATGATAAACTAATGTTTATAAGACAAGGTTTTTTAATGCATTGCACAAAGGATAACAAATTATTATAAGCAATAATTAGTCGCTTGAAATATCCATACAAATTGAAAAATCTCCCGAGTAAAAATAGATTCCCTTCGGTGGCATTTATTTTTACTCGGGAGATATTATCAATTTGTATGGATATTTCAAGTGAATAATTATTGCTTATAATAATTTGTTAACATTGATGTGTTGTATTTAGTCATACGTATACATTTACGAACCGAAACGCGAACCGAGCCACGCGCCATTTGAGGTTGCTTCATTCCTTTCCCATAAGTTGTATGTATTCGGGCCCTAGACAACAACTACTGTCCAATGTAACTGACGGTGACTGGATAAATCATCACAATGATAATTCATCACATCTTTAAAAAGCCATATAAAGTCATGGAAAGTGATGAAACAAAAACTTTACTAACTGGGTTAAGTAGGTTAGGTTAGGTTAGGTTAAAAAAAAAATTTTTTCATCGTTTCTAATGACTTTATATCACTTTTTAAAAGTGTGTGAATTGTCACTGTGTTGAGTTATCATGGAACCGTAACTGACATATAGAATGTCGAATGTTATTGTCGTTCTCGCGAATGTCGACTAAAAACCAATATTGTTGATGAAGACTTCTATCGAGTAGATGCCAAAAATGTTCTAGTTCATCGTCTCAAAAAATACAAAAAAGCAAACATTTCACATAATCATAAAACCAGGCCAAAGAAAATTAGTAGCTAAATATACATAATAATATCATTGTAATACAACATAGTGTTGGACAAAGTAGCTGCGAAGTTACAAAACAAACTTCCACATAGTATCAAGTCCAGAAAATCTTGGGTAGCGATCTGCTTTGTAAGCAATTTCACCATGAGCGCTAGTTAGTTTTAAAGTTAGTTTTTGGTTCGAATGTTTCTCACCCTCTTTCAAAAAATTATATCTCCGAATTTTAATATGAAGACATATAAAGTGCTTATAGCGCTACAGGGCCAGTGAATGCACCTATATTTGATTGTTTACCGCATTTTTTTGGATTCATGAAAAAAATGTTAAAAATCATTCAATTTATAAAGCGTTCTGCTTATTATTTACTTTAAAATTGTCGAATGTAGTACCTACTTGAAGCGATATTATATATGATTATTTCTTTATATTGTCTGTGGCCTAGTTGATAAGCACTGTTATAAATTTAAATTATACTATGAATGTTTTAATATGTAAACACATGATCAATGATTTGTAAAAAAAATATTTCAATATTTTCGGTTCATGGAATGTCAATAACAAATAAGTCAGAAGAGATGCGAGACATATTTTGATACAATGTGAAACTAAAAATTATTTATATGATTAATCGAAGATTTAAAGGCGCTGGAGTTCATGAAATAATTCTTATGAATGTTTTAAAATATCTCTTTAAATTCACACATTTTGGCCAGCGTGAGCTTGCGGGCGTTTGCAAATTGGTCAAAATGTGGCCAAATGAGGTCTAGAGGGGTAAACAGCGACGTTCGTTATAATCTACGTATTCATAGATGGCGTTAATTGAATTATTTTATCAAAATACGCCTTTTGAAAAGTTATGCTTTACAATATTAAAATGAATTATTTGCTTGCGCCCGTACAAAAACTCAATTCTTTCAAGAAAGGCATAAAATCACATTATCGGATTGAATCACCGATACAATATATTATTTGTGTGATGTCTGTATGAATGTGTGTAAGTGCAAATCCTACCGGCTGCGCCAAATGTAATGAGTGGAGTATTGTAGCGGGTGAAGGTCGTACACAATAATGCTACTTGATCTTGTACTGGTATTTATTGGGGAGCTGCTTGTAACAAAAGAGGAACAATCCTAGTATGCATCGCCTTTTATACCATCTCGCAAGCATGCTATCTCGCTTGCACTTACACACATTCATACAGACATCACAATTCGTATGCTTTTTTCAAAGAATTCAGATTTTATTCGGACAAAACTACTTATTCATATTCATATTATACAGGGTTTTCCAATAAGAGGTGTTATTTTCAAGATCAATGGTTTCGTTGCTTGTGTGGCACGTATCGCCTTCTTGTTGAAAGTAAACGTTATCCAGATCAATAACATCCAATTTCGGCCATAAAAAATCATTAATCATCTCTCGATAGCGCAATCCATTCACCGTAACTGCTGCTCCAGCCTCATTTTCGAAAAAGTAAGGTCCAATGACTCCGCCGGACCATTAACCGCACCAAACAGTCACACGTTGAGGATAAAGAGGCTTTTTAACAATAATTCTTGGGTTTTCCGAGCCCCGGATGCGACAATTTTGCTTGTTGACGAAGTCACCGAGGTGGAAAGGGCCTCATCACTCAAGATGATTTGCATTTGATTCACTCAAGTGAATTTTAATAATTTCAATGCTTTGTTGGTGCGTGTATCGTTCCATTTTTATTGATGGCATAGTTATTATTTGTCAAATTTCAAAAAATGATAGCTTCAAAAGTAACATCTACTGAAATAGCGGGCTATTCAAAATAACACCTCTTATTGGAAAACCCAGTATATGTACGGACGCAAACAAATAGTTCTTCTTAATACTTTAAAGCATAACTTGCAAAAAGTGTACCTACTTTAATAAAAATAATTAAATTAACGTCATCTATGAATGCTTAAATTATAACGTATGTTACATTACGTATTACTCAGATTTCAGGCTAATAATGATTGCTTATTTATTTATTTATTAATTTTTGTTTATTGCAGAAACAAACAGTACATAATTACATAGATGACAATAGTTACAAAATTATAAAATTTAATACAATAATTGGTACCAATGACATGTCGCTGACATATATGCATATGAGGTATATTATACATTTTACGGTTAAGTTACATTTTTAAGTTAAGTTAAATTAGTGTGCTGGGGAAGGAGAGAGGTGTGTGTGAGTGTTTGTGTGTGTGTAATAATGTTATAATAATGTTGTCAAATAGTGTGGAGCCATTACGTGTTAAATTAATGAATAACCATAGACATATGAATATTAGGAGACCTGCCCTAAGTGATTAAAAGCGTATTATCCCCACTCCCCATACCGGTTCCATTGGAGCCGGCTGTGCTCGCGTATGGCCTCAAGTGAAATTTGAAAACGTGACGTCATCATTCTTGTGCGAACTATGGTCGAGGCATCATCGGTTCATTTTACGAAATAACACGGCAAAATGTTGACTTGTACTATGAAAACTTGTAAAAATAGATGTGAAAAAGAGAATAAACCCAATTGTCGTATTACATTCCATATATAAGCATTATTTTACTTTATTTTAAGCATATTCACATCGTATAATATGAATCAGTTGTTACTATCACATCGAGAAACGTCTGGACGCGAAACACAAAGCTGGTTGGTTGCTGGGAAGTAAATTATGAACATTTATAAAAGTGTCTTAACTAAATACTTAAACGAAATATTCGACTCTGAAAATAGAACCGAATTTTTTTGCCGAGTTTGGACTTCGCAAATTTGTTCATAACGTGGCGAGTAATTTGCGCTCCCATGTAAAAATGTCTATTCATTCAAAAGCAGATTTTACTTTTAAGAAGTAAATGGTGATATTATAATGCGAGATGCCTATTTACTGTCAGATTGATTTATTGGCGAATCACAGTCAGCCTTACTCCCTTCGTTCTTCAACAGTTGATTTTACCCCTCGTTATTATCTTCTCGTCTATTAATTCCTATGTCTGTGTGAATAACCAAAGAAATAAGTAAACTAGTTTCACTGCGATCTGTGACTGAATTAGTGTCACCATTGTTGCACGAAGCTGACCGACTTGTGGTTATTATAGTTATTTATTATACATTTCCACTAGAATGTTACATTTCCGAGTCACCATGGCGGCTGATTGAACGTTATTTAGGTAATTGGTTGACTAGGGACGTTTTTTACAAATACATTATTGGCCGTAATAGGTTGTGCAGCGGTTATTTCGGAGATTGAACAGTTTTAAATGATTATTTGTGACCGCTCGATTTATTATCGAAATTTTGTAATGATTGGGTTCACTAACGGCCCTTCTAGCCTACCGGTAGTGATATTCACATCAATTAGTATTATGAGAGACATTAGTATTATGTATAAATCAATAAATGTATTACCGATTCGTGCCCTTATGTGGCAAAAAATTGTATTACAGCATATATCTGACAGTCCGTATAAAACAATGGTGGATCATGTACACAATACACGTTTCATACAAAATAAAGGAATGAAAGTACCTGTGTTTCAAAACAAATATGGTCAAAGAACTCTTGAATACACAATACCTTTAATTTTTAACAAATTGCCATATGAATTAAAAGAAAATTGCTCCATTAGTAAATTCTCTTTAATATTAAAATCATGGCTACTAAGGAGTAACCTCATGTATTAAGACTGTTTTTTCCCCACAACACTGTTTCTGTATTTTCAAATTTAAGGTATTACACAATTTTTTATTTATTTTTTTGGTTTTTTTGTAGAAATGTATGTATTACTACGCTAAAGCGTTGATGATTATTTTAATTTTATGTACTATACTATTATTATAGGTGCAACTAATCTCCTGCTGACAAGCTACTTGCAGTAGCTTAGCGGGTATAAATAATATTGTATGTAATCTTTATACAAATAAAAAAAAAAAAATGTATCATGCAATATGTTGAGATTTAAAAAAAAAGTTACAAATCATCAATATATTGGAAATATGACTCAATCAATATCCCTGACATTGATAGAATATCTTTAAATCAATTTATATACAAATAAATTAACTATTAGTAGTTTAATAGTGAATCTACATCAAATTAGATGTCGATTTTGTAGAACAACTTTTTTTGATTTGAGCTTTCGTTTTCAAGTAAATCGCTTGAAAAGTTGAAATTTTTATGGTGAAACGTGAAAAAAATCGGTCACTAGGGAACTGTTATCAACTGTTAAATGTCTTTTAAAATACGTCGAAGCTTAGACCTGGCTTCAAAGTTTAAAAAAAATATGCCAAAAACAATGGAAAAAAGTTTTTAAAAATTCAGATCAATATTTTTAAAATTCTCTTGACAACATCTCTCATATAATTTAGTAGATAAATACATAATAATATGCACGTATTCATCTAATTGCGTGTAAGACTTGTTTGAATGCATTTCGGTTTTGTGAAATTAAACATTTTTTTTAGATGTGACATGTTTGGTTGAAAATATTATTTATCGAAACTCGTTCCCCATCCTTATCCCGCCATAAATTTTCAATCTATCCCATCCCTAGTCGTGCGGAACAAATATGGCGGCGACCGAAACGGGCAAGATGTATCTGGTTTACAAGAGACGCTGAGGGTTTTGCATATTTACTAGAGTCCCTTCGCGCTCCCAAGAAATGAAAAATATTTGAATATGGTTAAAGGTTTCAACTATTTAATATATATTATTTCCGCCGAGGTTTAAACTTTACACAAGCGCTGATAGCGTCCTTGTTGGAGCATTGTTTATTATTTGCTGTTCAATTTATTCCCGATGCGAGATTAGCGCCATTCCCGTCTTGGCGGTCGAATATGTAAATAACAGAACCAAGATGGCCGACGGGAATATTTGTAATATTTGTAGAGGAAATGTAACTAATATTATTAACTAGTTTAGTTCGATACGAAATGGATTTAAAAAAATGAAATATCTGCGTAATGTAACAGCAAACTTATTTTCTCAGTATTCCCCTGGGAAAGACCACCATTCAGAATTGAACGAATTTGAGATTTTGACGGGCAAAAGTATTATCGTGGGTATATTTTTTTCTTACTATCCGTTGGAATTCCACCTATCGCCTACCGTACGCGTAGAGCTATACATTAAGAGGAAGCTATCCGATGTCTTCCCGATTCTTAAATCCAACATGACTCGTGCCTGGGAAGAAAATTGGGCAGTCTCCAAAATAAGAACTGGATCTTTCTATGCTGGAATTCAAAACCATATCCCTACTAAGCCATGGTTTCACGGTAAAAAAACTTTCAAAACGATTCATTTCATGTATTTCGAGAATGAGAATTGGTCACTGTTCAATTGCATCTCACTTGGCTAGAATTAGAGTTTTGGATGATCCGGTCTGCCAGTGCGGTGTGGAAGAGGAAACCCTCGACCACGTTTTCTTTAACTGTAAAAACCATTCATCTTTCAAGAACATATACCTACCGCCTGCTTATTAAAATCACACACCAGTCCCCCCTTAGCATTTCATTCCTTTTATCTCTTAACAATTCTCGTGTTCATACAGCTTTATGTAAGTTCATTAACCTGAATGAATTCAACATTTAATTTGTTTTAGTAATCTAAATAAGTGCAATATTTAATTTGTTTTATTATTCTCCCAATAGATTAACCGAATTTTTTTATCCACTTTAACTGTTACCGGCACAAAGCACTCTTTTCAGGCTGAAATGCCTAAAACCAAAAAAAAAAAAGAGGAAGCTACAAGCCGAAAATGTGTACTCGTATATTCTTGGTATACCTTATATCGTAGATAATAAGCATTAAAATCGCTTGACAAACGGAGTCTAGAAACGTTCGATTTCAAGCACAAAACTGGTTTTTATTTATTTTGTAAATAAATGAGTACCTACCTGGATTGCAAAAACGACCTCAGGAACCGGAGGTCGTTTTTCGGTAAAACGTTTTATTTGAACGATCGATTCCTTCTTTACCCACTGTATTAAATTCAGTTCGGTCTGTTATCTACAGATTGTGCTATAAGCATTTGTTTTGTCCTACTTGGAGAGTCGTTTTTGCATATAAAACGTCAAGTGGGTTGAAATCCTAGCTTAACTTACTACTATACCAAATACAAAATGGAGTCCACTGCATCTGACTGCTCTGATTCTTCTCCCGAAAAATAGGTTTAAAGAAGCCTGGACAATCATATCTACAAAACCTGGAATCAAAAAAGCAAAAAAAAAGACGACTTAGGTATTTAGTCTTTTGAAGTTCTTGAAGCCACAAAATGCAAATTCGGCTTCAGAATATTTTATCTTTTATCAATATTGCTAATAATCCAGAAGTTGTGATCGGTGACTGAAGACGAGTCTTCAGACACCGATGATTAATATTATAAAACAAATTTAAAAAATTACATCTTTTGAATAATTTTATTTTGATTTTAAAAACCAATGTTTTAGATACTTTATAATAAATAAAATATTATAAAAACAACAATTTTCTTATTATTTTATCACTTAAAATAAGAAAAACAACGAAGTTCTATTCATTTTATCCCTATAAATAAGGATAAAAACAGTCTTATGCAAGAACGACCTCTATATCAAACCTACTTTTTTTAAATTTAAAAAACAAAGGGTAAATATGTTTTGTCCAAAACATTACAGAAGAAAGATGTGTTCATTATAAGATAAAATACTGTTGAACAAAGTACAACAGTTGATGAATTATATTAGTTGAAAATGTTTAAACGCGAATTTCTCAAAACACGATTTTTAGCATCATGTCTCATTTAAATATAATGCATCAATGGCCGTTCCCTGGCTGACACTATTTTCGTAATAACTTACTTGTTTTTAACAAAATTATGTTTTTGTTACTTGTACCGTCTTTCCAGATATTAATGTGTCTTTCCTATTTAATGTGGTTTTCCCAGGACAGATACGAATATTCAGAGAATTGTTTTTTGTTGTAAAAAATATAATAAATCGAAGACGTACGAAAATATGATTGAGTTTTATTATATTTATGACTTTTGAACATCGGAATTATGACATTTTACAGGGAATAAGCATATTTTCAAGTGACAAAATGACAAGTTAAAATAATATAATGAAACTTTATTTCCTTATAAACATTAGTTGATCCTACTCCGCCCGCATGGGGTCGACCCAGCACCCAGTTTGTTGTTTTGGGTTAACAAAAGACATATTTATTCTTGTAGGTATATTTTCGTCCCTTCAAGGATAGCTGTGTAAACGTCAATGATCCTATGCAAACATCAGACTCAATGAATCAATATTGACTTCTTCGATAGATCAGTGATAAGTACTAACCTACGCTAAGCACTGTTGATTATTCTTGTTTGTTTTTGAAATTATAACAAACCTGCGAGCTGAGAGAGAATTAGCGACAATATTTTAGTAAAAAATCAACGTTTTTTAAAACATTCCAGGGTTACGCATAACTCAAAAATAATTTTAAAATATCTTACTACAGACAGCCGAGGAATTGAACTCACGAACATTAGAACCAATACGAGATGCCAACTCATCCGCTGACCTTCCCGCATTTTTTTAAAGAGGAAACTACAATAAAAAACGTGTATATTCTTGGTATACCTTATATTGTAGGTAATAGGCATTAAAATCGCTTGACAAACGGAGTCTATAAACGTTCGATTTCAAGCAAAAAAAATGGTTTTTATTTATTTTGTAAATAATTTTATAAGAAAGCAAAAAAAATTATCAAGTGAAACTGTCACAGATAATCTTAGCTATAATACTATATTTTTTTAAAGTTGTTTCCTTTACGCGTTCATACATTTCTATTGAATAAATATTTTTTTTAGTTAGTTACATTTATATTTTTAATTCAGTTATTTATTTTATTATTTGTATTCTACTCAAGCGAAACGATAGGAAAACCTTCAATTTATCTAAATCATATTTTTTGGTATTCATTATGTGCACCAATTCGTTATAAAGATTAATCAAAATAGTGATTTAGAATTAAGCTTCGTACGAATACCTAACCTGACAATATATTAAAATCTCCTACTACCACCACAGTAAGCTGAAAATGTTGCTTGTGTTGTGATGGAGGACTTAGCCAGCCTAGGAATTGAACACACTACGACCGGGTGGGACCCAAACTCGATGTCAACTCAGCCACTGACCGGTCCGCGATTTACATTAGCAATTGATGTGATTGACGGAACTTCATCGAACCGTCAATATTTTTGCCTCAATTGCTTTTTGGACATCTAGGGAAACTGTACCTAAAGTGTGCGAATGCAATGATATACTTTTAATTGTAGTTTCTATAACTCGGACGATTGCAATATATCTAATACATTTAGAATTAAAACAAATTTCGTTCCGTGATGACAATGAATTCCAAAGGACTCGATAGATAGAGCAATTGAGCGACCAATTGTCAATCGCACAACGAAACCATCATGTCCATGAGACCAAACAAAATACCGATAATTCTCCCCAGAAAGCCTCAAATATCAATCGCTTCAATTGACTCTGTAATTTAAACGATCAATTAGCAATTGTCAATAGCATCAATTACATATACGAGTACATTGATGTAACCACAGACAGTAAATTGATATTGATCGTCTCCTGGCACGGACCACCGATAAAGCCCTATGTCTTTACGATACTATTCGTCATCTATGGTAAGTTAGCGATATTTGCGAACACAGTCAGAATATGATTTCAATCGGTAGACAAAAGTTGCTGCTTTTAGAGCGCCCTCCAAGGTGTCAAATATGCATACATTTTTGGATAATGTCGTTCGTTATGCAAAATAACTGGCTTATTAATAAATGGAGATGAACTAACAAAGCTATTAAAAGTGAAAGAAATAGTATACACGATTCGTAGACTTAATTAATTCATCCAATACGCGATCAATTGCTTCCGTTCCTGCTTCGAGACACAAAAGTTCTTATTTATGACTTATGACCTCACGAACTAATTAACTTCTTTATTACTGTTAAAAAGTACACTTTTACGTAGTGTCTGACCTTTAGAAATGTCAATTCATAAGAAAATGCACCATTGTTGCTAGCGTATATCGAATTCTGATTTATTGCGTTATCAACATCGGTCTGGGTATCAACAGCGCAACCGTACTTGGGAAATCGGTAAAACCTGGGAGCTCAAGGTTATGATGTTTGACAGAAATTATAAGGTAAAATTTTCAAAAATCGATCTTTTAACGCAATTTTGTTGTTGTACTTTTTTTCGTTTGAAAGGTCCCTGTTAACTAACCACAACACATTTATTATGATCTAAACTAACTATTGACAAAGTATTTGCTTTGAGGTGGCAACCGTTATAACATGATATAGTATTTATCTTGAAGAGCGTAATTTGATGCGGTCCATCCATCTTGTAGTTTAACTTGCGGTTATGTAATTCTGTGCATTGCGCGGGAACAGAACTCATCGTGGCATTGTAACTTATTGAATGTCACGGTCGTGTTGCAATGCGGCGCCCTGTACTTCGCTCACTGCGGTGATGACTGCCGTCGAAGCAAAGTATGAGTAATACAGTAACGTGTGCTGAGAAAAATGCAAAGATTGGAAGAAAAAAGTGGCGGAAAAATAACGAAAGTGGGACCTACAGGCGAAAATACAGACCTGCAGACAGACAAAAGCGTAAACTGACAAACAATCAAAGAAACGAGACCAGCTTAACATACAGATATTAGATATACATACAGAAAAACGGTTAAAGAAATGAGACAAAGAGCAAAGCGATGACATAAGTATAAAACGAAACAAATACACTGATAAACAGACGAAGAAACAAACAATGAAACAAACGGACACAGACAAACAAACTAAAATACAAATAAAGAACCAAAAGATAAAATAATACACTGACAAACGAACATAGAAATGAGGCAGACAGGCAAACAAAAAATCGTTTCAGATCCACAGGCAGATATAAATACAGGAAAACTGATGAAGAAACGAAGCAAATTGCAAAGCGGTGACAGACAAGCAATCAAATAAAACAAAACGAGACAATTTTGTCAATACGATTATTGCAGTTTTTGAAAAACGTCTAATTACATTTTGTTTTCGTGCATGAACGTAAATCTTAGACGTGGAAATTAACCCACTTATAGATAGACTCATTGTCGATGACAATGCGATTTTATAACCTTTTGGTGGCAATCATTTATACACACGCATTTCAAACATATACGCATGGCATTGCAGCCGTTAATACACTAAAAAATATCCAGTTCTACCCAATCGGCATATGGCAAAAAATCTTTTTATGTGTCAATTTTTTGTTCTAGAGTTAACAATATTCCCTCACCCTATACTACTATCATGGTGCAATGTACTTCTATCTTGCACTTGTTCGTTGAGGTTGTTCTAATCCCGCTCTTCGGGAGACGTGACTGTTTGTCATTAGACGAGTTATGCGACAGCATTTTTTTGTCGTTTCCGCACAGGAGTCTATGCCTCTGGTTGCGGAGATGGCTTTTTTTTACCGGAGATTAAGGACTGATCCCGGGTCTTGAAGAAAGCATGATCATTAATTTAAACAGTATGAGAGTGGTGAATCTTAGACAACTTTTTCATTGCACACAACACTTGCTTAACCCTCATACCTTTCACCTTCATAGAACTCCTTCTTTTCATTAAAAAATACCTTCCACACAGCATCCCAAAACTTGACATAGTCCCTGAACGAAATTATTTTACTGACGACCTTGAGGGGTTATTGTAAAAAAAATAGAAAATGGCGAAGAATCTGAACATGATTTTGAATTGTAATTTTTCTTCTTTGGAAGGTGCCACAACGAAATTATTTTACTGACGACCTTGAGGGGTTATTGTAAAAAAAATAGAAAATGGCGAAGAATCTGAACATGATTTTGAATTGTAATTTTTCTTCTTTGGAAGGTGCCATACGAGGTAGGCACTTGAATTATTAATTTGATATTATTTACGAAATGTTATAGGAACACAAGAAATGAGCGCGTTTCGAGTTCCAAAAGTCAGAACATTCTTTGCTTAAATTTTCAATACAGAAGTCATGTCATTCTGAAAATTTCATTTCGATCAAGCAGTGCAATATGTAGGTACAGATCGCTTGCTAAATGGGTTAGAACCAAAAGGTACCAAGTCAATTAGCTACATTTAAATCCATTCAAATCTACATGAAAGGAATTTCTATTCCATGGAAATAATACCTTTTTTTCTGTTTTATATATGAAACCGTACAAGAGTCCAAACTGCTCCCAACCGACAGTGAAAATATGGCATTCAAAATTGGGGTGTGTTGTGATGCTGAATATGTTGGGGAAGGGATTGAGATAGGGAAGATGAAGGTAGGGAATTACCTGGCTATTCAGATCTGGTCACCAAACACGGCCAAAGCCATTTCAAGCAATGTTACAATACTGAATTGTGATCTTACACCAGGGCGATACTGAAAGTATCTTCCACTCTGAAACGTGCCGCAAATATGCAATTTATTATTTTTTAATGAATATACTGCGAAATAACACAGATTATATCAAATAAAACTTTCAACGCACGCCGGGATTTTAACTCGTGACCTCCGGATTGCTAGTCGAGAGCCGGGCGTGCGGCGTTTGATTTTTATACTAATCTACCTTTTTATTCCGAGCTTGACAAAATTTTGCACACTTGACATTTAAAACAAGACGAAGGTCTATGTCTGATTTCGAACTCTTGGGGGACTTCAAGCAGTCTTAAATTTTAATTTGAAAATTAAGATTTGAGCTCGCAATCTCTTTTTTATTTCTTTATCACACAACTATATTGCACACTGTTTTCACACTGGTTCATCCTAGACACAAGGGACTATTATAGATGTTCCACACTGTTAGGAAAAATGCACTGCATAATCAGCGTACAACAGGCAACATACTTTCAGATTTTAATTGATCAATTTTGCACCCAAGCCCAGATTTATAATTTCTGAATATCTACAATAATCTATGATGAACGTCTGTCTGAAAGAATGAGTTAATGATGAATGTAAGTAAGTCTAAAGTCATGGTGTTTGAAAGAGAGAGTACGAAAACAGTGTGCAATATAGTTATGAATGATGCATGCTTGGAGCAGGTGGATGAGTTTGTGTATTTATTTATTTATTTATTTAAACGCCCATTGGGCTTTTACATACATTGTTATTAGTGTTATTACATTAACTATGTGACATTTAAAAGTTTACGTACATATATAAATAAAATAGTTATTATATCTGTAGTTCATAAATGTTTTACAAATAATACAGAATACCATTATGGAGAACAGTTTTTTTTTTTTTTTTACTTACTTAGAAAAATAAATGGATTGAAATTAATCAGCATTTAAAGGGACTTAAAATCATATTCGAATTGTTATTTAAATTACAATATTAATTTGTAAAGTTAAAACAGTTAAATTTGTTAAGTTAAAGTTGTTATTTGGGAAGTATGTTTACGAGAGATGGGAAGGCTGACAGAGATATTGAAAAAAGGGTAAATGCAGGGATGAACGCGATTGGCGCTAACAAAAAATTGTCCAAAGAAGCGGAGATAGCAGTCCACAATGGAGCGCTGGTACCTACCCTGATGTATGGCAGTTGAAACACTCAATGCTATAGCTAAAAGATCCCTGAGGCGTATATGTGATAAAACCGTGTATGATCGTGTGAGAAATGTTGGGATCTGCAAAGAATGCAAAGCTCATGAAAGCATAATGAGTAAGATTAAGAAAAGGTGGCTTAGATGGTTTGGGCTTCTAGAGCGAATGAACGTAGAGAGCAGTGCAAGGAGAATAATTGAAGCAAATTTAAATTGAAGAGTATGTATGAGACGATATATAAATGTGAATGAGCAAGGAAGGTGTGCCAAAATCGAGTTGTTGGCTGTCCATCCTCTCTGCCTACCCCTGTAAAGAAGTGGCGTGATGGTTAGTTAGTTTAGTTATAATAATGGTTTATTATAATTACTCCATTTAAAATGCACACAATTTTCTCGTGAATTACTTTACAAGAACTGCATCAAATGGCAATTACTCGTAATATAAAATATTACAAAATCTTATAAAAAACGCCAGTTTAAAGTATGATAACAACCTATCCAGGATCCATGTGGATCTTATATACGGTATCCGGAAACTTGCAGTAAAAGCTTGCAACTTGGGAATCTACATGACATAATATTGAGTCAATTTTGTAGTAGGTATAACGATTTCAGCTTTCGTTTTCTGTAATATCCTTGATAGTAGTGTTTCAGCTACTTGTAGATGGCATTAGATTAGTGTATTAGGTTACCCATCTATGGCGTTAGTTATAGAAAATAATAGGATAGTAAATAATGTGAGAACTTCAGATCTGGGCCCAGATTATTCCAACCACCTGCTAACTAAGATATCAGTGCCATTGTCAATCTATCACAATGAAAGTCCAAGTGTTTTGTTGAAGCCGGAGTTTTATTGAATAAGAGAGCTTTTTGTGGTAGCTAATATAAGCCGTTTAATGTCTTTTAAAACCTTCAGTACTTTCATCAGATTTGTTCAGTTTGCAATGTTTTCTGTGTATTTCAAATGCGTTATATACTCGTACATCTTATTTTTGTAATTTTCTGTAAAAACAATTACTATTTTAGAAACTGGATAAAATTATCTTTTCGAAATATGCAGTTCAGATAAAAAATACTATTTATAAGTAATAACATTTTAATATCAATGTAAAAGTGTTGACAAAAATGCCACCCATATTTACTTATTTTTTTACTTAAATCTTAGAAAAATCGAGAGAACTCGGTATTTCGAAAACACATTCCATATTTTATTTTTTATAATATTGATTACATTTTATGATTTTGACTGTCCAACTAGGAAGGATTCCCCTTTCAGGACAGTCAAATTTACAGGTTTCAAGTTATCCTAGACCAGGGGTGCTCAAACTTGAACTGCTGGCGATCTACCTCAATATTATTAGATTCCGATCGATCGACTCTGAGAGGCTGCAAGTATGTGTGATGCAGGATTGTCGTTTATGTAGGTAAGATGTATCGTGGCGCAGGTATAAGTGTATACATAGGGACGTTGCACAAATGCATGGCCACGAATCCACATAGAATTTAGAGGAACGACAGAAATTAGTTCGCAATATGTATTTTTTTAAGTCAAGGTAGGTGGAGGTCCGCACTAAAAAGTCAATAAAAAAACTTATATTTATTCAAAATTGCAAGTTTATTGGTTCTTACAAAAAACAAACGAGTTCTAGTTTCTAAACATAACTAAATAATGACTTTGGATGTTGAAGCGTGGCACTGCATGTCCTCGGTATACTTTTCATACGATTGTACGTAATTACCGAGTGCTAATCGCAAGCACGATGACATTTGTTCGTCAGTTAGTCGATTGCGATATTTTGACATAGTTATCTTCATTTCAGAAAATGCAGACTCGCATTAGTAAGTTGACCCGAAAGTTGCCGTCAACTGAAGGGCGATTTGCCTTAGATTCGGATATTTATCTTCAGATATAAAATACCAGAATTTTGTGTCGGATGCTGTGGCTACTGGCTATGAGATGTATATCTGATATTATCTGCAATGTTCCAGAACACTCCGTTCAGTAACTCAGTCCGCTACAAGCTACAAATAAATAATAAAAAAGAAGGCATGAAAAATGGGAAATTTTTCTCGAGATCGACTCAAAAAGCACTCGCGATCGACCGTTTGAGCACCCTTGTCCTAGACCAAGGCTGCCCAACCCCAGGCCCGAACGAATTATAAGTGGCCCGCGTGAACCATTTTCAAAAAACCCGCCAATCTGCCAATTTGAAAAAGCGTCGCGGGCCCGCGGTAAAACAAACAATGCAGCTTGCGCGCGGTCACCAGTGTTGCCAACGAAGGCGATTTATCGCTATTTAGGCTACTCAGAACGAGAATCAGCGACGAAAAAATCTAACCTGTTGAACTTACTTTTTAAACAAAAATACACCGGTTTTTGATATAATATTTTTTGCGATCTTGTAGCCACCCCCTCCCCCCCCATGGAATTCGAAAAATTGCTGTGGGGAATCACATATGATGTTTTTGGGTGCGCGGAATTTTTTCTCAGCGAAGAAAACACCGTAACAACCATTTAGAATTTTTTTTGTGGGGAATTATGTTTTATAGAAATTCTCTAACAACCCCCCCCCCCATGGAAATAACCGTCAAGTATTCAGTGGCCCGCCAGTGATTCAAAATCGTCAATTTCGCCCAACTGTTAAAAAGGTTGGGCAGCCTTGTCCTAGACGAATACAGGATTTAAGACGAGCTAAAATAAGTATGTTAAAACGAAGATACATAAAAAGATACATAAAAAAGATACATAAAGATACGTTCCTGATTTCAAATTACATTTTTTAGTATCATTTCGGAATCAGTCCTGCCTAGATCCAACAACCATTTTGTCACTCTTGGACCGAAGGATGACAATTCACACAGTTTCAGCTGTGAAGGGATTTTATTATGTTTGGGGAATTTGTAAGAAAACTGTAACTTCACTTTTATCTCGTTCATATAGTAAAAATAAGAAATAATTTTTAAATCACTGACCGGTCAGTGGTTGAGTGGGCATAGCGCTTGGGTCTCACCCGAGCGTCGCGTGTTCGATTCCTCGGCTGGCTAAGTCCTCCATCACAACACAAGCAACATTTTCGGCTTTCTGTGGTGGTAGTAGGAGATTTTCAAACATTGTTGGGTTATTCGTAACCTGGGAATTTTTGTCTTTCTTTTAAAATTTAAAAAAAAAAAAAAAAAGTTAAATAAACAAGTACAAATAAAAAATATAAATTATTAATTTTGGCTTTTCTTAAGATTGTTTTAAATGGATTCCAATATAAATATTTGTGGCGGTTCCATGATATTTCATCAAAATAACAATTAAACACAC
The DNA here is from genome assembly GCF_061612785.1 of Hesperophylax consimilis. Taxonomy (NCBI): domain Eukaryota; kingdom Metazoa; phylum Arthropoda; class Insecta; order Trichoptera; family Limnephilidae; genus Hesperophylax; species Hesperophylax consimilis. The sequence continues at coordinate 22,724,515 of NC_142854.1, read as the reverse complement.
CTTTAATTTTAAGTAATGAAACCTATTGTACCTAGTTTTTGTTTTATCACTTTTCATGACTTTATATCACTTTTTGTTTGTGTGATGAACTGTTATTTTGATGAGATACCCGGTCACCATTTGTGGCATACAGGAAAGAATAATAATTTCTCTTTCTAAAGTAAAAATAATACGTATTTCGAACGATAGAAAAAGAGATAAAAATACTTTTATAAAATGTTGACGCCCGGTCATATATGACCCCAAAACGCTAAAGGTGTTAAACTCGTCGACGTGGCGTTCAAGCTGCAATTTTTTTTTATCCTTTACTGTAAAAATTTAAATACTTAGATCGATAAATAAAAGTTTTTTTTTTCTGTATTGAGTCGCCAGTACTCGATTGTACCACTAGTTTCCGTACACCGTATGTATTATGATCTTATGCAACTCTGCAAGGAACACCGTTTATGGTTTATGGAAGGGCATTTCCTCTTCTTGTACAAAGCGTACTGACTTAGAAGGCCGGTTTTTAAATGAAACATGGTTGCCACAAAAAAAATTTCGTTTCATTAATTTTTTTACCTCATTGATCTTACATTAATATAGAACTAACGTTTGGGATGGCGAATATTAGTTACATAAATGACTGCAATTAACACAACGTTTTATCAAGTATTTAGTTGACTTGATCGTGCCACACCTTTCTCGGACGTCCCTGACTTTGACTACCATTCAAATTCATATAATATTTATTAATATTCTCATCACACATTTTTCTTCGTTCATTTTTTTTCTCACCACGATCACGAAGAAAGTTTGTCCAATGTCTCGACTTTATCAACTGTTACTCCACATATACTCCATTGTCTATTATTACGCCATCCCAATGTATTTATATGAATTACTTTTTCTCTGTTTGTTCCCTGTAGACTCAAAAACTATTGAACCGATTTGGCTGAAAATTACAAAGTTTGTTCTTATTAGTGTCAGGAGTGTTTAGAGAGTGGTTTGATTCCCGAGGAAGACTTAATGCGCAGTTTAATGCCAAATCACTATTTTGATTAATCTTTATAACGAATTGGTGTACATTATGAATAACAAAAAATATTCTTTAGATAGATTGAAGATTTTACTATCGTTTCGCTTGACTAGAATACAAATAACTAAATAAATTACTCAATAAAAAATATAAATGTAAACTATTAAAAAAAATTTTTTTTCAAAAGTAATGTATGAACGCATAAAGGAAACAACTTTTAAAAAATACAGTATTATAGCTAAGATTATTTGTGACAGTTTCACTTGATTAACTTTTTTGCTTTCTTATAAAATTCTTTACAAAATAAATAAAAAAACAAGTTTTGTGCTTGAAATCGATCGTTTTTAGACTCGTTTGTCAAGCGATTTTAATGCCTATTACCTAAAATGTAAGGTATACCAAGAATATACACATCTTTCGCTTGTAGCTTCCTCTTAACGCATCATCGTTGCACTGAATTAGATAGGTAAAAGTCGAAATAATGTAGTTTGTTTATAGTAACAATGTGGTATACAGAAGTATATGGTTGAGGTCGGAGACGCCGGATGAAGACATGGCAAGATCAAGTGAAACAAAAACTTTTCGATTCTTTAGAATAATATTATTTCCGCCTTAAAAATAGACCTAATTATTAGGAACACATTTACTTCAAACCATTCATAACGCCGGGTTTACGTCAAATAATTCAAAGTATAATACTCATTGTTTTGAGACATAAATCAAACATTACGATACAAACAAAACATATAACTTTGTTTTAAAATGTACAGCATGAATAAAAAATATTATTTTTCCCAACCCTGCTGCATCTACGAGCACGATAATACTATTCCGAGCAGGCCAGGAATTCTGTACAGACTGTACTGTACACTATATTGTGCACTGTACAGTGTAGGGGACAGTGGGGCAATAACGAACTGTGGGTAATTCGGAACGATAGAGTTCAAGAAGATTCTCAAACGCCACACACATACCAAGTTAGCAACTGAACCTTACAAAGTCGAGGTAGGAACCGTTAAAAATGTAATTCTTAAAGTGTTTCCGGAATGTGGGTAGTTTTGTGCAATCCCACACATCCCATAAAGCATATACAATAATTTTACAATAATAAGAACCAAAAATAGACGTTAAGCTTTAGTTTGACGGGGCCAACAACTATGTGAGTGTTCTGCGATGCTTGAGTCTAGATTTTTGTCCTCTCCCTTAAACTTGCTACTCGGACTCATATGAGGGCTGCAAAACCTGGTGCCCTTCCGTAAGAATTTCGGAAGCGCTGCAGTATCTGAGAAGGCGAAACATCATGCTGTAGGCGTTATTATACTACACGCGTAGCCTTTCTATGCTGCTCTTCTAAAAGCTCGCACGTGTAAAGAGATGTACAAAACATTGCAACGATCAAGAATCAAAACCCGATCAACTTTGTGGTATGCAATTATGCTGACAGTTACACCACTAAATATTGTAAGAATGGCAGAATACATTCATTGCCTGCACTGCATCTGCCTGCCACGGCGGAGAGTGTTCGCTGCTCGTGTCAGGTTGACACATGATAAGAGAAAACTGACAGTGCCGACTGACACTGTTTTACATAACACACGTGTTTGCTTTCAGATTGTGACAAGTGTTTGTAGGTACCTATAGGTGAACACCAAATTATCGATCAAATCAACTGAAAGATGATAAAATAAATATTTAATCCATGTTATTTGAGATTTTCAAGGCAAAAAGTTTTATTTTATCGTCATCAATTATAATTTCTCTTTCTTTTAAACAAGTTCTGGACAAATATACATTGTCCATCATCATGGCAGATATTTGATTTGATCGATTTCTGCGAAAGTAAGAAATTAAATAAACTATATCCCATTCATATGAGCTACTCGTATGTTAAAGCCCAACTGGGCGTAAAATTTGGGCGTAAATTGTTTTTTTATTCAATTCTGAATACTATTAATACGAATAATACAATTCGTGAGGCAGGTATGGATACCGTCGCCCCGGGAACAATTTATTAATTTAACCAACACCCCTGCCATGGGACACCCTAAGTGGTTTGCTACTTTTACTGACTTAGCAAGGATGCCCGGGTTTATGGGGTTATGTTTTATGTGTAGGTCTTTGTGGCGGATGCCTCTCCCGGATCGGGAGAGACAGGTTAAAGGAGACCTTTTGACTTCTCCGGCCGGACTCTCTTGATCCATCGCCTTGTACCGCAGCGGGAGTGATCACCTCTCATGTATTTTTCCTTCCCAGAACTTCCTCTACTTCATTTCCCAAAGGTGTTTATACCCTTAAGTGTTTGCCACTACCCCACTCTGCCCTACATTGTATAGTGGTGTGTTGTATTTGTACAGTACGCATCCAGTTGAATGGCCTCCATTCGCCTGGCCGAGGACGGACACCCGCTACAGCTAGGCTCAGATTTACGAGTATCTCTTCTCATTCCTGTTCTTTTCTGCGCTAATAGAGGGTAAAGAGCTAATGCATATTATATTGTCGAGACTGCGGAATGTAACAAACTTACCCTGATTCACAAGATACTTCATTACATCTTCAATTTGGGGGATGGTGTGGGTTCCGCCGCCCCGAGAACCAATAATTGGATAACAAACACTTCTGCCATAGGTCACCTCAAGTGGCACGCTACATCCGCTGACTGAGCAAGGATGCCAGGATTCATGGGGTGAGTTTTGTCCAGGTTTTGGCGCTGGAAGCGTCTTCCTGCGGGCCGTGTCAGATCGGGAGAGACTGGTTGAAGGAGACCCTCTCACCTCTCCTGACTCTCTCCACCATGCACTGCAGTGGGAGAGATCAATTCATACGTCACTTCTAGACTCGCTGACCTCCATATTCCTACCGACCCTTAAGGCGAAGCTTAGTGCTAAATCACTATTTTGATTAATCTATATAACGAATTGGTGTACATTATGGATACCAAAAAATATCCCATAGATAAATTGAAGGTTTTCCTATCGTTTCGCTTGAGTGAAATACAAATAAAAAAGAAATTACTCAATAAAAAATATAAATGTTAACTACTAAAAAAAATATATTTTCAATAGAAATGTATGAACGCGTAAAGTAAACAACTTAAAAATACAGTATTATAGCTAAGACTAGCAGTTAAAAACCCGCTCCGCGGGTTTTTTTCTGCTAGGCTCTGCAGGCGGCACTTAGTTAGGCTTTGCCCAGTTTAAGTGATACTAACAACAGTTACATTTAATAGGTAGATATTAGGTCATTCACAGAGAGAGGGTGAGTATTAGGGTGTCCCAAAAAAATTAAAGTTGTTATTTTTGAACGCATACCCTCTAATTTTGTTTTAATAATGACAAAACACTTATATATTTTTTTTTGTTTACTTTGGACAACTGCAACCCGTGCCGACTTGCATCGAAAGATCGTACTTGTACATTAAGACGCCAGCGAGCAAACGTGATGATGAGCTTGTAGTAACTTGCTATTTTGTTAGTAAACGAAAATCACTCGTTCAGGCAAGATGTTGTTAGATTTACACACTTCTAAAAAGAGTATATTTTTAATAGGAGTCGTAAAACACCAAATATCGGGTTCTAAACTGCCATCTAATGGACAAGTTCTTGAAGTTTTGTTCTACAATATCCGGAAAGTGAATTTATCTGTCAATATATACCAAATATAGCCATAGTTGGTATTAAAAGCTGTGCTTGAAGTAAAAATCAGTCAAGTGACTACAAGCTCTGACATACCCCTCTTCAAAAAGTTTCGAGATAACTGTAAAAATTTTGATCCCGATAAAATTCAGTGCTACAGAGAAAATCTCACATTGCACCTAATTGCTTCCGAAATCGATGATTTGCTTGACTTTTACCATACTGCACTGACAACAAAAATACTTGGAGATGACTATTGAGAGTTTTTAGAGCTCTGTGTGATAGTTTTAGGAGGAGATACAGCGAGAAAATTTAAGATTCGGCCTCCAGGTGCTCGATGGATGGCAAAGGCGCTTTATTATTTGAAAATATCATTAATTTGTGCGCAATTTAAAATTACCGGTAAGGATAAGGCGGTACTTTTAGACGTTTGCCTGTTCATAGTAACATCCTATGTCAAGCCATGGTTACAATGTATTATAGCAGTTAAAGCACCTTACCAGGACTTGTGCTTTTTGAAATCGATGAAGGCTTAAGAAAAAATTGATGAAAACATCTCAATGGCAGCTTTATTTCTGTTCAGTAAGCAGTTATGGTATTTGACCGATGAAGGATCTATTTTATCGCTGTTTGACAACGCTGTGGATCAAACAACTAAAATAAAAATGCTCGAAATATCAAAAAAAATAATTTATCAACCCATGACAAACGTTACATCCCATCGAAGGAAGATCTTGATGGTAAGTTTATTAAGTGGTTTAAATTATGTTTTGTATTGAGGTTTTTGTCGATATCATAATTTAGTGACTTTTGTTTCAGAGAAAAATATTTACGACTTCATTTCAGTCAAGAGCAAGTATTTGTTTGATCGTCTGAAAACAGATGCCAGTTTTCTTAACGAATTCCCTACGATGTGGTCAAATAATGCTTCGTATCAAGAAGTCAGAAAGAAGGTGTCGTCGCTGAGGGTAGTGAATGATACAGCTGAAAGAACTGTTAAGTTAATGCAAGATTTTCATGGCTTAATCTCACGGTCGAAGAGGAACAAAAATAATTTTTGTTAAGATGCGTTCAGGAACACCGGAAGATTTATCCTGACTGTAAAAAACAAACTATGAAGAAAAAATTTAATCATTAAACCATTTTTAAATATAAAATACTACATAATTGAACATTTTTCCATTTTTAAATTTTATTTATCCGACAAAAATGAAAGTTGATAATCCTTCCATATTAACTCTGTACCATATGTTTGGCATCAAGTCGGCACGGGTTGCCGGTGTTTAATCAAAATAATAATTATTATATGAGTTATTGGGATCAAATGGAATAAAATAAGAGGGTATGCATATTTAAATTCATGAAAAAAAAATTCTTCCTTATGTCCTGGGACACCCTAGTGAGTATATATTGTCAAAACACGGAACAGGAAGGCGTTTAGGCATAATAAGAATGACAGTTGTTCGGGTAAAACTTTACCTTTCCCGAATAATTGCCTAAATGGCTAAAGGTAAATTAGTATAAGTAAATATTCGGAATCGCTGGACACGGAAAATAGGAAATATTTTTAAATAATACCTTCTGATTTACCTTAATTACTATAAAAGGAATCGAACAGCATTTGGGAAAATTTTAATTTTCGCTTTTTAATTTTTAATTACGTAAAATGAAAATTCGCTTTCGTTGTATGGGATGACAGTCTGAATAATTTCTGTTGATAACATTTTCTTTTGTCGGTATTCCTGAAATGAGCGGCTAGAGACAATTGAAAAACGTAAATTAAAAAAAATATATAATGTAATACAATATTCCGGCAAAATAGTGCCTACTTAGCACAAATGATGTATTTGACTATTATTTTATTTAACCTCATCTATAATAACCTAACCTAACCTATAATAATCCAGTCTAACCTATAATAATCCAACCTAACCTTTGTCCTAAACTAACCTAAAATAATCCAACCTAACCTATATCCTATCCTAACCTATAATAATCTTACCTGACCTAAGCTTACCTCACCTATAATAATCCAACCTAACCTAACCTATATCCTAACCTAACCTATAATAATCCAATCTAGCCTAACCTAACCTAACCTAACCAAACCAATCCTAACCTAATCTATCCTAACCTAACCTAACCTATACAAATCTAACCTAACCTATAATAACCCAACCTAACCTAACCCATAATAACCCAAACTAACGTTACCTAACCTAACATAACCTGACTTATCCTAACCTATAAAAATCCAACTTAATCTAACCTTACCTATAAACTAACTTGAACTATACTAATCCAACCTAATCTAACCTAACCTAGCATAACCCAACCTAATTCTCAAACTACTTACAACTCAAATTACTTAGCAATGTTATTGCTCACTTTATCAACAGAATAATCGATACCAGCCTCATCCCCGATGAATTAAAAAATAGCATTGTAAGACCTATTTTCAAAAATGGAGATCACTCCGAAATTAACAATTACAGGCCAATTTCTATTCTCCCGGCACTAGAAAAAATTTTAGAAAAATATATTTCGATAAATTTAGATAAATATTTGAATAATTTGAATATTATAGATGAATGCCAGTACGGGTTCCAGAAAAAAAAGATGTGATAAATTGCTGGAAAAATTTTCTGATTTTATAAATTCTCAACTTAATTCTAAAAAGCATGTACTGGTGCTTTTTATTGACTACTCAAAAGCTTTTGACACTCTCAGCCATATACAATTAATTAAGGTTCTTGAAAACATTGGAATCCGGGGTAAACTCCTCTCATTTTTTAAAAACTACTTAACTAATAGAAAAATGAACGTAAAGATTTTAAATGATATGAGTAAAGGAAGACATATTAAATCAGGAGTACCGCAAGGATCAATTTTAGGTCCAAAATTGTACATTATATATGTTATTGTTATGTCAAAACTCTTTAAAAAGGCCTTTAGATTCATTTTTGCTGACGATACTGCACTTGTAGTATCCAATGAAAATCCTATCATAGCTATTCAACAATTGCAAAGTGACTTTAACGAGCTACTTAAATGGGCTCATGATGTTGGTTTAATTATTAATGTTAAAAAACAAAATGTATGTATGTAAAATCACCAAGCCTGGGAATATGGAATATACCCAAAATAATTGCTCATAATTCTGAATGTATTCATAGAAAAATTGAAAATATTTGCCACTGTGAAACAATTGACTTTACTAACGAATATACTTATCTGGGACTAATAGTAGACAATAAATTTAAATGGGATAAACAAGTGGCTAAAATATGTAACCAGCTCCGATCTTTTGCAAGTAATTTTTATAAACTGAAATTTGTTTTGCCTCATTGTACTCTTAAAATAATTTATTTTTCTATGGTCGAATCCATACTCAGATATGGCATACGAACTTGGGGGCACTCAAGCAATATTTATATTAAATATATACAAAACTTACAAATTGCTATAATAAAAAAAAATGTACCACCGAATATCTACAGACAAAGAAGTAATCTAAAACTACTGTATGGTTCTGAGGGCCTACTTCCAATAAAGGGTCTTCTTTGGTTCATTATTATAATGGATAATTTATTTATTTATTTATTTATTTATTTAAACGCCCATAGGGCTTTTACCTATAATAATGTACATCTTTATTTTTTAGTTATACAGATGATATATAAAAAATTTTAAAAAAATAAAAAAATCAGTGTTAGCAAAATACAGGTTACATAAAAAAATATCAGAGTTGACAAAATATGTTACATAAAATATAAGAATTTTAAAAATATAGGTATGGATAGAGTAAGTGAGACGAAAAATATAAAATCTTCCAAAATCCACAAAATCAACAATAATGATAATAAGAAAGTATAACAATAGTTTACAAATTAGGTAAAAATAGTTCGCACATACTCCGTTTAAAGTTGGCCAAGTTCAAATTATTGTCAAATACATTTATATTATTTAAGTATTTGTTACCAAGACTGTGTAAACGTTGTATTGGAGAGTGAAAACTATAGTTGGAATGGGATGTATGTATGTAAAATGTTGATATTTGCCTAGTTGTTCGTGTAGGTATGTGTAGATTTATTAAATGCAGGAGTTCACAACAATCGAATTTAGAGTTCAATAATTTTAATAAAAAGGTTAGGTCGTTTATTTTTCTTCTGTTTTCTAATGTCGGAATATTTAAATGATACAATAATGACTGGTAATTTATGTGTTCTAAAGGGATGTTAAGTTTAAAATTGACGAAGCGTAGAAATTTTCTTTGAATTCTTTCAACATTATGAATATGTACATTGTAGAAGGGCGACCAAACTGTGGAGTTATGTTCTATCAGGCTTCTAACAAGGGATATGTACAATAGTTTTATGATTTGTAAAGATTCAAAGTTTTTAATTGTTCTTAATATAAAACCTAATGCTTTCATACCCTTATTCACAGTTTGTTGAATGTGGGCCGTAAAGTCTAGTTTCTCATCCATTATTATGCCAAGATCTCGCATTTCCTTTACTCTTTCTAAATTTGTTTTATTTATTGAATAGCCAAAAAATTGTGATGTTTTTTTTCTGGAAAAGGTCAAAATTTTGCATTTTTCTACATTTAAATATAAATTGTTTTGTGAACACCAGTTATTTAGCATGTCTATATTAGATTGAAGAACTTGACAGTCGTTTAAGGAAGTTATTTCTTTATATAATTTAATATCGTCGGCGAATAGCAGTACATTGACATTTTTAAAGCAGTTGACTATGTCATTTATAAAAACAATAAATAAAATTGGGCCAAGATGACTACCTTGCGGTACGCCACTAGTGGCCAAAAATGGTTTAGATAAAAAAGATTTTATTTTAACAAGTAAAGTTCTACCAGATATGTAGCTACTTAACCAGCTTAACATATTTGCTCTGATTCCTATAGCATGAAGTTTTTGGATCAGTACTTTGTGAGACACTTTATCAAAGGCTTTCGAAAAATCAGTATATATACAGTCAACTTGTTTATTTTTAGAAAAAGACTCCAATATATAGTTTTGAAACAGTAGTAAATTTGTTGTAGTTGATCTACCTCTAATGAAGCCATGCTGTTTGTCATTTATTAACTTTGTTAGTGTGGGATATATTTCTTCCAAAACTAAAGATTCAAAGATTTTGGGTAATACAGATTGTATGCATATTGGTCGATAGTTTGAAATGTCAGTCTCGTCACCTTTTTTAAATATTGGAATAATATAGCTGGATTTCCAGTAGACTGGAAAATATCCAGAGGATAGTAGGTGGTTAAATAAAATGGTTAGTGGTTTAGACAATACGGAGGAGCACTGTTTTAGAAAAATTGGCGGGATGGAGTCCGGGCCTGCAGACTTGTTTATGTCTAAGGAACTTAATTTTTTTTTGCAAGATTCTTCGGTGATGTAGCAGTCTGTTAAATGTGTGGTTTTTTTGAATGTGTATGAAGGAATATTTTCTTCTAGTGTTACATCATCATAAACATTTTTAAAGAAATCAGAAAAAAGATTTACAATGTCTTGCGTATTGTTGGCGTATTTGTCGTCCATGTGCATTTCTGGAGGATAGTCTGTGCTGTCGTTGTTTATTTTTTTAATAAATTTCCAGAGATCGTTCGAGTTTAAGGCTGTGTTCTCGATAGAATTTATATATGTTTTATAACAGATTTTAGAGAGATCTTTGCATTTTTTCCTACTTTCACTGAAATTTGTATAGTCGATTTTCTTCAGAGTTTTTTTGAATTTTTTGTGTAGTATTTTTTTGTTTGTTGTAGTGAGGCTATTAGTTCTGATGAGAAGTAAGTTGGATATGTATGTTTTTTAGGAGTAAATAGTGGTACATATGATTTGATAGGGAGATAGCAAATATAAAAAGCAACCGGTGCATAATCACACAACAAGATTCACTGAAAATAAGGGCCTCATTATTCCAAGAGTAACAAATAAGTATGGAAGCCGAACGCTTAAATATTTAATACCAGAGATTTTCAATAAATTTAATAATTCTTTTAAACCTCAGAATAATGAGAGACCCTGCCCCAAAAACACTAAGCGTTGGCTAATAAGCGACGAATCAATGTATCTCTGAACTTTATTATTGATGTATTCCTGAACATCTCAACGTACCTGCCTAAATAATTTGTATATAGGTAGGTACTTTGATATATATTATTTTGTGATATTGTTTATTGTATAATTTTGTGTCATACATGTATTAAAAATTTAAAATGTTTATATATATTATTTGTAGAACCTACAGACAAGCCGTCATGTGTGACAGCTTTGTGGGACTGCATAAAACTTGTATCTTTAAAAATTTATAATAAATAAAAAAAAATAAAAAAAATATAAAAAAACCTATCCTAACCTATAATAACCTTTTTTTAAATATTTCCTTACTTGTAAAAGAAACCAAAATACCAAAATAATATTTGCATAGAATAAATTATGGTAAAAATTCTAGACACTCATATCAGGAATACCAAAAAAAGAAAATGTCATCAATAGAAATTATTCCGGCTGTCATCCAATACAACGAAAGCAAATTTTAATTTTACGTAATTAAAAATTAAAATACTAAAATTCAAAAATTCCCGAATGCATTCAGATTCCTTCTATATTAATTAAGGTAAATCCGAAGGTTTTACTTAAAAATATTTCGTATTATCCTTGTCCAGCGTTTCCGAATAATACCTTAATATATATTATATAAATATTTATACCTGGCAAAATGATTGTTTTATTATACTTAAAAGTACATGTCAGATTAGAGATTTGTTGGCTAATTTTACAATCAACGAAGCGTTTCTATCTTCCGATTGTCTTTCATGTTATTTTATTGGGTTGGCAGTGCCTATACTTTCGCGTATATCATATCGGTGTTCTGTCAAAATAATGCGAAATTATTATTTACGTAAATAATATTAAATATCAATATTTTTCAAAATCGTACATGCAAAGAGTTGTTGTTTATTGTCATTAAGTTGAATCAAATGTTTGTTTTATTTTTAAATGCGTATTAAAACGGTAGTTTCACGTAAATAATTACCGTTGTTTCAATAAATGAAGTTGTACGTATTTGTATATCGCTCTTATGCGCTCTGTCGGCCAATAGAGAAACTACCCCAGCGGCCGGTAAAGGAGGGATTGACACTTTTAAGGAACCTTGGAATGTTTGATTCTTCAAATATATAAAATGTAAATGTGGATAATTTTTACTGTGACGTAATTAAGGTTAAACGCAACGCTCGTTGTATTCTACGTGTTCACAGATGGCGTTAATTAATTAATTTTGTTTAAATACGCTTTTGCAAGGTATTGCTTTACAATATTAAGACAAATCATTTGTTTGCGCCCGTATATACGCAATATGAATATGAATCAATAGTTTTGTTCGTTTAAAGACTTAATTCTTTCGAGAAAGGCACACAAATACAATATTTTACCGATGATTCAATCCAATATTGTATTTGTATGCCTTTCTCGATAGAATTGCGTTTTATGTGGACAAAACTATTTATTCATATTCATATTGCGTATATGAGGGCGCAAACAAATAATTTGTCTTTATACTGTAAAGCAATACCTTGCAAAAGCGTATTTAAACAAAATTAATTAATTAACGCCATCTGTGAACACGTAGAATACAACGAGCGTTGCGTTTAACCTTAATCCAATGGATTGTGAACTTTATAAAACATATTTTCTTCGATATTATCCAAAAATTATATGAGCAGAAACGATGTTTTTGAAGAAATCTGGTGATCCTATTTTAGTATGAAATTGGGTCTTAATTTTCAAGTTAGCGGAATTTAACCAAAACAAATTATTTGAATTCGACCAATCAGAGGGCTCAGACCGTCCAGACGATCGCATAATAATAATATAGATTATCTGTAACAGTTTCACTTGATTAACTTTTTTGCTTTCTTATAAAATTATTAACAAAATAAATAAAAACCAGTTTTGTGTTTGAAATCGAACGTTTCTAGACTCCGTTTGTCAAGCGATTTAAATGCCTATTACCTACAATATAACGTATACCAAGAATATACACTTTTTTGGCTTGTAGCTTCCTCTTAAGCATCTAAACAAACACCATTTAGTGATGCCAAATCCCAATATGCTTAATTTAGCGGGGACTGTTTTTCAGAAGCTAGTAATAATTTTTTTTTAATAATGTTATTGTTTTCTCGGTGATATTAATTTGAACCGTTACAGTTTACGCTAACATACTCTGCCACATTGCAAATATGCGTAAAATTAGTTGTTAAGTCATAACAGACGTAATGGGCGTTAAAAATAAAATAAACATCGTTATCTGTGTATTTTCAACGGTACTCTTGGCTCCATATACGGGCTGGACTTTTCAAACAGGATAGATTTGCAATAACACAATGTGCAGAAATATTGCGTGGTATTGATTTAACTTGTGTTGATAAATATATCTTTTGTAAACAATATACTTCGATAGATTACAATGTAATGGTTGCCTTTTTATGTAATTCTTTAGCATTTAACAATTTCAAGACATTTTGTGATTAAGTTGCCGACTTCAAAGAATAAAATCGAAAGAGTAAAATAAATACTAACTTGGTTTCAACTTGAGTAATAACTAGCTAACGTTTACCTGGCGTTGCTTGACTTTTCTCTACTTTTTATAAATATAATACACATGCTTTATATATACAAACATTCTGGAAGAAATTTTCTAAGTGATTGTGAAAATCCTATCAAAATCCGTTTCGTGGTTTAGAAGAAATAAGTGCAAACATAACAAAAAAGACAGACGCTTTTATTTAAAGATTAACTAGCTGGCGCGTACCCGGCGGTGATTGGATTTTCTCTACTTTCTATAAACATAATAAACATTTATTGTATAAATAAACCTTTCGGAAGAAATTTTCCAAATGATTGTGAAAACACTATCAAACTCTGCTGAATAGATTAGAAGAACTAAGAGCACAAACACACAGACGCGGATAGTGACTTTGTTTTGTACTATTTACAGATTTAAATTACGATAATATATGATATACAAAAACGATAAAAAACCTATTTATAGTAAACGGTTGTTTATCAGTTGTGCAAAATTTAAATGACGTTTATTAGTAAGGGGTAGATGTAAAATGATTATATTAAGACATTAGTATGCATCCCTTTAAAAATCATAAATAAAATAAATATTCATTAAGGTTCTGACTTACTTAAGGCGATGCACTACGTCGTGTAATATTTTAAATTGAGCCGCTATCAATAATAACCCTTCCGTAGATGGCGATAAGATTTAAATTCCCGCTTAACACCATCCGCCTGTTTTGATTTATGCAAGAAAAAAACATGGCCAAAAAGTGCCTTTTATTTTATTTTGTGGATGTTCAGGCATAAATATTAGGTTTTTTTCGATCATTTTATAAATAACTTAATTTGCCACATTACACAATATAAATACCCGAAAATGGGTTTGTAAGAAGGAGATTTTGAACTTTAAAGCAGTTTTCATAGGCCTTGTACATTATTTTTTTCTGGGCTTATATAAAGATTTATCTTAAAAATACTCGATTATTTCAAAGGCCAAGATGTATTCTACTTGCAGTATTTAATTAAAGCATCTGAAACATTTCTAGACGACCAAATTTTCAAACCAAAAACACATGATTTTGCATTACTACGTATGACCTCGCCTTAAGACAGGTTGTTTCGGAGAATTTGAACAATTCATCAAATTTCAACGTTCATTTACGGGTTCTGTGAAAGTTCTTTTCAAGTTCTGTTATTATATCAATATAGGCTAGTTGCTTGACAGAACTAAATTCATAACAGAAATTGAAAAAATCTTTCACAGAACTTGAAAATTTCAATAATTGTTCAAATTCTCCAAAACAACCCATCTTTAAATAATCGTAATTGCTGTTTTCATCGCATCCGGCTTTTCATAAACCTATGAGAACTACTCGATCCAAAATTCTGTTGATATGTTGCAACTAGCTGAAGTCCCCGGCGATGCACGGGCTTTATAGAGAGTTTTTCAAAATCATGTGATTGTGTATCATGTGACATCTGTTGACGAAATGGGGTGTGGGGGTTTTCAAAATCTCATGTAGACAGAGACCTTACTCCAGTTTTGAAGGTCAAGCGTGCAAAATGTAAGATTGAATTCAGTCGGTAATCGATGATGGTAGAAGTTGGGGACGCATGAAGACGACATGGCACGATCAAGTGAATCAATCATGTCAAGACCATGTCAAGAGTCAGAATAACAAAAAAGTTTAATTATTGAAGACAATATTAGCGATTTCTAAACGAAAATCAGAAAAGGATACGGTCACATCTAGGACACGAACCCAGGACCCTTGTCTTTCCGGGACACTGCTCTACCACTGAGCTAATGGGACCCTATCCCCCTCGGTCACTTTTAACTGTATCATAATGCGAATAAGAACTACCAACATTGTCTTCATTTTTTTCACCGCTGGGTTCGTGTCCTTGATGTGACCGTGTGCTTTTCTGATTTTTTTGTTTCAGAATTTCGTTTAGAAATCGCTAATATTGTCTTCAATAATTAAATATTACAATTTGAGGTTTTACTCAATAAAGTTATTCCGAAAAATAAACAAAAAAGTTTGTACGATTCTATTAAAAAGACAAATAACTTAGTTTAAATCACTTTATTTATATATTCACAATTTACATGTTTCGCTAACAAAGTTCACTTCATCAGGAGTAAATGCACACTAATGATATACATTAAATTTCGATCATCTTTAGAGAGGGGTTGGTAGAGGAAGAGAAAGAGGAGAATTTTCATTTGAATTAGGAATTATAATGTCATTAGAGGGCAAAGTTTATTTGAATTAGGAATTATAATGTCACTAGAAGGCAAAGTTTATTTGAATTAGGAATGGTAATGTCACTAGAAGAGAAAGTTTATTTGAATTAGGAATGGTAATGTCACTAGAAGAGAAAGTATATTTGAATTAGGAATGGTAATTTCATTAGAAGAGAAAGTTTATTTGAATTAGGAATTAGGAATTATAATGTCATTAGGAGGCAAAGAGAGGTTAATTAGGAATATATTTAAAGGAGGGTTTATAAAAAAAGCTTATTAATTACTAGCTGTACTACGCCATGCGTTGCTGTGGCTCAGTCTGTCCGTGCAGATAGAAAAACAATAGCGCATATTGCTTTTATGTCCAATAGATTTAAAAAATGCATGTTTTCCACAGACATAGGAATTAATAGACGAGAAGATAATGGCGAAGGGTAAAATCAACTGTTGAAGAACGAAGGGAGTGAAGCTGACTGTGATTCGTCAATAAATCAATCTGACAGTAAATAGGCATCTCGCATTATAATATCACCATTTACTTCTTAAAAGTAAAATCTGCTCTTTAAGACACTTTTATAAATGTTCATAATTTACTTCCCAGCAACCAACCAGCTTTGTGTTTCGCGTCCAGAAGTTTCTCGATGTGATAGTAACAACTGATTCATGTTATACGATGTGAATATGCTTAAAATAAAGTAAAATAATGCTTATATATGGAATGTAGTACGACAATTGGGTTTATTCTCTTTTTCACATCTATTTTTACAAGTTTTCATAGTACAAGTCAACATTTTGCCGTTTTATTTCGTAAAATGAACCGATGATGCCTCGACCATAGTTCGCACAAGAATGATGACGTCACGTTTTCAAATTTCACTTGAGGCCATACGCGAGCACAGCCGGCTCCAATGGAACCGGTATGGGGAGTGGGGATAATACGCTTTTAATCACTTAGGGCAGGTCTACTAATATTCATATGTCTATGATGTTTTCAAATGTCAAAGATGATATCTATATAATATAGGTATATATAAAAAGACACGCGTATTGGAATGCAACGTTGTGTCAAAATTTTAAAGCAATGAGTGAAGAATTTTCGGAGATTTAAGATTTTGAACAAACGAACATTAACATTTTTATTTACATATATTATTTTTTTAAAGAAGATGTCGCCATTGATATTAACATTTGATTGATAATAACAAATCTGTGATGTCTTAAAACTCGTGTGAAATATTTCTAACCCCGTGTTTAATTCGAAAGTGATCAGTTAAAAACTTATTTTTTCAAAATTGCTTTTGGACTTCTACAGTCATATAGAATCACCTCCCGAAGTTTGCGCACATTACCCCAGGACACCTTGAATGAATAGTGCAATTTGCGGCACGTTCCAGAGTGGCAGATACTCTCAGTATCGCCCTAGTGACCACCATGCTTTTGAAATGGCTTTAGCTTTATTTAGTGGCCAGATCTGTAGTCAGGTATATCTCTACCTTCCTCACCCCATCTCCTTCCCTTACCCAATACCTTAAATGTCACAAAATACCCCGATTGGGGATGCCATAGTCACACTGGCTCCGTACGGTTGACAGCAGCTAGGAATCTGGTTCCTAAAAAAAAATATTTTAATTATGAGTTTTCTTTTTAATCTTAATCTTTTTATTATGAGTTTCGTTTTTCTCAAGGCGATGCACTACGTAGTAATTTAAAATCACGTGTTTTTGGTTTGAAAATTTGGTCGCTTAGAAATGTTTCAGATGCTTTAATTAAATACTGCGAATAGAATAGATGTAGAATACATCCTGGCCTTTGAAATAATCGAGTATGTTTTAGATAAGTCTTTTTATAAGCCCAGAAAAAAATATTGTATAGGCCTAAGAAAACTGCTACAAAGTTCAAAATCTCCTACTTATGAACCCATTTTTGGTTATGGTTTTATTGTATAATGTGGCAAATTAAGTTATTTATAAAATGATCGAAAAACATTTAAATATTTGTGCCTGATCATCCACAAAATAAAATAAAAGGCACTTTTTGGCCATGTTTTTTTCTTCCATAAATCAAAACAGATGGATGGTGTGAAGCGGGAATTTAAGTCTTATCGCCATCTACGTAAGGTGTGTTATTGATAGCGGCAATATTCAAAATGTTACACGACGTAGTGCATCGCCTTAGGCTGGCCGCATACATACGTTTTTCGTATTTGATTTCCGAATTCGTTTTCCATATTCGGACATCCGAATGCACGGAATCAGTAGAAAATACATGAACTGCCGCGCACGTTCGTTTTAGTTCCGAACGGAACAAATTCCTTACGCACGTTCCGAATGCGAGCCGGCGCGTTCGGAGAAACCGAATGGAAAAAACCTAATGACGTCATGTGGAACGCAGCTATTGCATACAGTTTGTTTGTGCCGACGCAAACGCACGGAAATTTCCGTTCGTAATACAGTGTTGCCAAAGGGTGGCTAGGGAATTTCAAGAAAATATAAAATAGAAAATAGCCTAAATGGCGATATATCGCCCTTGTTGGCAACACTGGTACTGACGTTTATACATTCCGAATGAAGAAAAACGAACGTTTGCGCTAGTCTCATGGAATTCCGAATACGGAAAACGAATTCGTAAATCGAATACGGAAAACGTATGTATGCGGCCAGCCTTAAGAATATGTGCATCATTTTAATCCTAACGTGAACAACGAACACCACTGGCTTATAAATATAATTATTATGGTTGTTCAACCGGCTTTTTTCTGCAATGTTGACAGTGATATGTACATCATAAATAAGCCCCTAGAATTCACGCATGATTAATCAAGATAACACCTTTCAACTGTTACCTCCTGTGTATCCCCCAGTCGCTGCATTTGCCCATCCTTTGTCTTTCTCCGTTCCACAGAAAGTCGACAATAAAATGTCGAAACCATTAAAAGACCAATCACATTCTGCGTGCTAGTCAGTCATAGATACCATCGGCTGAAGTTTGTAACTGTGAATAATAATATATGATGTGACTATCACAACACTACCTGCAACAATACACAAATAGCTGTTACGTGTAGCGTTAGATAGTTTACGAATCAGAGGCGAACTGGCAATACAGAAAATAATGTAGGTATGAGAAATGATTCAATTCCATTCAATACAATCCAATCCAGTTCGATCCAGCTCGATAAAGTTGCACACAGTTCGATCCGGTTTGATCCAGTTCGACCCAATCTGACAGTTTGATCCGGTTCAATAAAATAAAATAAAATAATAATGACTTGTATAGCGCCGTTTTAGTGCAAAAACACCTCAAGGGCGCTGTACAAACTTATAATACATTTCTACAGTGATCTATGTTATTACTTAACTATTTATGGAGAAAATATACAGTACAATACTTACCTGGTAGGTCACTTGAGATTAACACTTAATTAACATTTTCTAATTGTTTATTGGCGAAATTTAGATACAGGATTTAGGACTTAATTGAAAATTTGAATATAACTGGACTTTCTCTTAGGAATGGTATATTTAATTTAAGGGTACGACAGTTTAAAAAGGTAAGTTTTTAGTTTAGACCTGAATTCTGTTTGACTTGTTATGGATCTTAGTTCCGGAGGGAGTTTATTCCAAGCCTTCGGCCCAGATACTCCGAAAGCGCGATCACCAAACTTAGTATTTGGCTTGCGCTTAGGTTCCATCAGTCTGCCTACAGCTGATGATGTTGCTGATCTAAGAGTTGACTGCCTCAGACCAGTGTTTTCCGGGACGCATAGTTCAGAGATGTAGGGTGGGGCCATTTCATTGATGGATTTAAACACCATCCAGCACAGTTTGTACTGGATTCTTTCAGGGCACTTGAGCCAGTGAAGGTTACGAAGGTGTTCTGAAATGTGCGAATATTTTGAAACCCCGGTTATGAGCCGTGCTGCTGCATTAAACACTGATTGAAGTTTGTCAATTTGATATTTTGGAAGGCTGGCATAAATGCCGTTGCAGTAATCGAGATGTGAGACTACGTAAGAGTTGATAAGTAGTTTTGTTGCTTCTGTAGGAAGGTTTCTTCGGACAGACTTGAGTTGTCTTAGGTGAAAAAAACCGGTGCTTACAGTCCTATTTATTTGACTTTTAAACGAAAAGTCTGAAGTCTAAATCGCGTTAGTTCGAATATAGGTATAATTCGATCGAATTGGATCCAGTACGTTCCAGTTCGATCCAGTTCAGTCTAATGCATCCAATTCAATCAATTCCGATTCAATTAAATCCATTTGCAGATCCAATTCCTTCCATTTAAGCTCCATAAAAACATCTCAAGGGCGCTTCAAAACATAATTTATTTAGTTTATAACTTATCACTTATAACTTTAAGAGAGATTTATTACTAGTGACTTATTTAATTCGATTCAGTTCGATCCAGCTCGATCCAATTCGATTCACTTTAAGAAAATCACCTCATATAAAACTTCTCACTTAAATTTGTGACATATTGCGAGAGTAATTCGTGGTGTGTCTTTAGAATACAGAAGATTACATCTCGTACTAATAATTTACAGATAAGATGTATCACAAGTGACTTTTATGGTTAGGAACTAATTACCGAGACTTGTAACTATATATATTAGATAACACTACAGTTACATTATAGTTCATCTCTGACTAATAGGCAAAATACCTGTTTTTTCTCTTTAATCAAATATTAAAAATATCTTATTTGGCACAAAGGAAAAAATTTCACACTTTTATCCTAAATTTTTCAAGGAGGTGTGAATTTCGCTAATTGGTGAAATTGAAATGTCCAATTTAAAACACTGTTTTTCAAAATGTATAATATATTTCACACATCCTAGAGTATTTTTTTCAGCAAATGAAGTATATTACAATCATAAATTAATCTTTATACAAAACATTTTCGATAGGTTGGCGACCTCTGATGCAGAGCTGCAAAATCCTAGAGGTTGGTTAACCTGTTACAATGTACTTCCTTTACACTGGAAACATGAAATCTTTACGTTGGTAACTGTAATGTGCATAAGCGATCGGAAGCGAGTACCGCTGACTTTGAATGTTAACCCATAGAGCAATTTTCGGAGATATTTCTCCCAGACATCAAACACTGACAGATTATTTTTGGCAGATATTTCTCCCAGCGTGATTAAAATTAGCACGCATAACTTTTTTTTACAATAATAATCTAATTTCAATTTTAAACCTAGTTGCACCATCTCTTGAGATGTCTAGTAACAAATTTACAAGTTATTTCGGACTAGAGCTTGAACCTTTCTCCCCATGAACTGGCTTTTAAACCACGGCGAACTTTTAAAATGTTTTTTTAAACCTAAAAAAATGTTTCGACTGAGGATTGAACATTCCTCCCCCGGGAATGGAGTCAAACGCGCTAACCACCTTGCCAAATCCCGATCGGTTGGGACCGAAATATATTTCGCATATTAAATGCTGTAATTTCATCCAATTCCAGTATGTATATTCGCGTGGGGTGATAGAATGTATTGTCATTAACAACGAGTCTGTCTGTCGAGTTTCAGTTAAAATGAGAACACAGCCTACAGAAGCTTACTATAAACGCTCCAGGAAAAAAAATCAAACAATTGTTTTTCACGGCTTTCGTCTTGGTAGTGGTAATTACAGTTTGCACAATAAAAAAACGATTTGTAAGGAAATTTAAAAACTGTAAAAAAATCTTATTCAATTTTTTATCTGCTTTTAGAGGCAGTATTTTATGTTGAAATACGATTAGAAAATTTATGTGGAATCAAATGTAATACGTAGATATTTCCCGCGCAATCAACATTTTGAGGGTTCCTTAAGCCTCCGCATTCTGAATTTCTCCCGATTTATAAAAATTTCTCTTAAGTTTTCAAGTTCCTTAAAAAAAATTTTCGTTGTTTTTGAAGTTTTATCTTGACCCCACATTGTTTTCTTCAGGCCTTATGTCATCTTTTGGAATGCTGTGTGGATGGACTTTTTAAAGGAAAGGAAGGAGAGGAAGTAAAAATACATAAGGTTTGTATACCAATCTAAAGATCAGTGTGTCCAGGAGTGACGGACATATAAATATATTCCTCGCCGTAGTGGGAGGGTTATAACCCTCCCACTACGGCGCAAGGCGATGGGTCGAGAGATCAGCTGGGGGAGTCAAAGGGTCTCCACAAATCAGCCTCTCCCGATCTGGCACCCCACGCAGCTGGTGGGCAGACGCATACTGAACACACCTCACCCGATGATCCCGGGCACCCCTGCTAAATCACAAAATGTAACGAAGCACTTGGGGTAATGACTTATAGCAGAGGTGTTGGTTATCCAGTAAATGGTTCCCGGGGCGGCGGTTCCCAAACCAGCTTCCCGAATTGAAGATAATATCCATACATTTGTAGAGCCGAAACTAGAATTATATGAAATTCCCTCAATAGAAAAAATTGCAAAGTACGAGTATGCTCCGAAAATTATCAAAAACACATTCAGTTCGTATATTTAATATGAATAAAAAAATTACAGTGTATCTTTAAATTAAACTTAAACATTTGCCTAGAGTTTTCTGCTCTATTTTTAACGAATCGTGTTTCAGAAAATATTTTCACAATTTTCTTTTTATATAAATACAGGGTTTTCCAATAAGAGGTGTTATTTTGATATTCAATCGTAAAATATCAATGGTTTCGTTGCTCGTGTGGCACGTAGCGCCGACTTGTTGAAATTGAACGTTGTTTAAATTAATACCATTCAATTCCAGCCATAAAAAATCATTAATCATCTCTCGATGGCGCAATCCATTCACCGTAACTGTTGCTCCAGCCTCATTTTCTAAAATTAAGATCCAATGACTCCGCCGGACCATAAACCGCATCAAACAGTCACACGTTGAGGATAGAGAGGCTTTAACTCTTGGGTTTTCCGAGCCCCAGATGCGACAATGTTGCTTGTTGACGAAGCCACTGAGGTGCCTCATCACTCAAGATGATTTGCATTTGATTCACTCAAGTGAATTTTAATAATTTTTATTGCCTTGTTGAAGCGTGTATCGTTCCATTTTTATTAATGACGTAGTTTCTACTTGTCAAATGTCAAAAAATGACAGCTTTCAAAGTAACATCTACCGAAATAGCGGACTATTCAAAATAACACCTCTTATTGGAAAACCCTGCATATCTAACATTCGTATTTACTATATATCTCAATTTCAAACCATTTTCTTCTTATTATTGAACGCTTACCAAGGAGAAATATATTTCAAAATGTTAGAAGCTCCAGGAGTTCCTCCTCCTGGAGCTCCAGGAGGAGTCATTTCGTTATCGCAATATAATCCATTTACGTGGGTTTTAAAGATGACCATCGTGTTGCCATAATTAAAATATAGATTTACCTCTATCTTGGACGGTTAGCGCGTGCCAATTGTGACCACGCGTTATTTATTTATCTAGGTCTAGCAAACATGTTCAAGGAGAAAGGAATATTTCTTCTTTCCCATTCCTCAGACTCGCAACTGCTCCCTATCGCCTGGAACCAGAGGGACTATGGCATCATTGGTATCGCCCATAATTGGCGTTTGTTTTGAGGCTGAAAGTTATGGGAAGGGTAAGGAGACGTGGAAGAGGAAGGTGGGGAAGTATCTACCTGGCTATTCAGATCTAGTCGCCGAATCTAAAGCTATTTCAAGCAACGTTTCAATTCTGAATGCTAGCTTATTCACCAAGGCGATACTAATAGTATTTTTACATATAATATTTGTAACAAGGTGTGTGTGCATCACTTTACTTACATCGCATCTATGGTCTTGGTGTGTGGGACCTTTAAGTACCTACACATTGTCATTTTGCTATTGGTCAAATTGACAGCCCTGGAATTCTGACTTGGAGAGTTGCCAAACCTGAAGGAGCAAGGATCTGTAATTTGCATTGGAAGGAGTCGCGATTCTTTGATCACCAGCCCAGAGCAGCGGGCATTCCTCTTGGCTGAGGTTCGACAAACACATTCGCCAATTTTTGTGAGCATCAGCTTTGCATATGGAGCATTGACCATTGGATTGATGGAATCGGATGGCATCTGCCGATCCTCATTGGTTAAGAGGGACCCTTTTGGAGACCAGCAGACCAGAGGCTGTTTTGCATTGGAATACAAGATTATTTTTTGGATAAATTATAAACTGGGAGTTACTGTGAAGAACCGGAATTTACTACTTCGCATCAAGAACGAACTATTATCACACCTTCATTTTACCTATGCAAGCCCTTCGCCAGACAGATTATATAGTAGGATGCTAGTTAATTTCTTTTTTATTATGTATTTTTTGTGGTAATACATTTTTAGTATTCTTAAATATTTTTTTATTTCTAGATAATAAACCCATCATTACTTTTATTTGTTGCCACTTAATCCCACGGTAACAGTATATTTCATTCTATAAACCATTATTTTTTTTATTTTAACTGAATTAATTTCGAAACAACACAAATTAATTATGGCTTCGGGATTCGTTGCCGATTATATTTTTCTAAATAAATAAATAAATAAAAATAGATAATAGTCAGATATACTACTCGGTGATATACAATAATTAATATCATTCTATGATGTTAATCATCAATCAGTTATATTCATCAAGTCATAATTTCACTAAGTCACATTCCATTAAGTGATAATTTCATTAAGTCACGTCGTTTTAATTAGGTCGCTTTTCATTAAATCATAGTTTTACACACACACATCCTTCGCCACATTTTATTATGTCGTTTTCATTAAGTCACATTATATGTTTTCGTTTCCATTAAGTTACATTCCATTTAGTCATATTTTCACTAAGCCACATTTTAGTATGTCATAGTTTCATTATCAGTGAAATTGTATTATGTCGTTTTCATTAAGTCACATCGTATATTGTCGTTTTCATTAAGGCCCCGTAGTAAGCGTTCAAAGATGGTTTGAAAGGGAGATGTGTAAATACTAATGTTAGAGGGAGCGCGCTAATATTAAAAAACGATAATAATTGCGAAATGGTGAAAATATTTAATAAAACACGACTCGTTTGAAATAGATAAAAAAACTCTCGATAAATGCTTCAGTTGCATTTAAAGATACACTGTGAATTTTTACAGGCCTATAACATATTAAATAACAGAACAAAATGTGCTTTTAATAATTTTTGGAGCTTACTTTGCGATTTTTTTAAGTCGAGGGAATTTCACATAAATAACGTTTCGGCATAACAAACGTATAGATTATCTTCAAAAATAATATATATTTGTTTTAGAACTTATAAACTTAAAGAATAAACGAGAAACTTGGCTTAAGTCACATTGTATTAAGTCGTAAGATGTATAATGATGTCATTTTGATTGTCACATATAAATTAATGAGCGAACTATTGATAAATTCTTATATTTACAGCATACTCTTTGAGATATTACGCCAACTGTCGAAAATAAGCAATAATTGGCACCGAAAATCAGTGACCCGTGTTCAACACAATACTAGCCCGTTACGACAAAGATCATATAATTAAGGATGAAGACTTCGCGATGAAACACCAATAAGAGTTAAGAATGGAAGCGACTTTAGAGACAGAATGGTAAGGTCTTTAGGTTCTAGTGATATTTAAAAAAATGTGTGATTTTATACGCCTATTATTTAAATAAAACCATGTGCAAAAATTTTGAAAAACTGTCAGAAGAATCAAAGCTGGCAGTCCACGAGATCCTTGAGGCATATGTATAATAAAACATTCTCAAACAATGCAAGACTGATGCAAGCGTAATAAGAAAAGGATGATTTGGGCATGTAGAGCGAAGACACCAGCTGTGAAAACAGCTGTGCAGCTATAAAACGGCTATGCACCAATATATTATGGAGAAGATCACAAATCTGAGGTAAATGTAAGTATAAAAGGTCATGGAAGCAGTTTAAATATTTTGTGACATATGTCAAAATATATTTGCCGAACTGTCTGTAAGTGACGTTGAAAATGTCGATGGTAAATGCGCATTTGAGTCGCTCTGTTGATTGGCGAGTTCTGATAGGCAGAAGTCCTCACTTTTGGAGTATAATAAGTGCATAGGATCTCCCATGAGTATAGGTACTTGTTAAGGACATATAAGTTAACCTCTTTTAATATAAGTGTAGTTCCAGTGATTAGTTTTAAAAACGGTGTTGAAATCGAGCATTCCTGTTGAGTATAAGGATGGATATCGGAATGGATTAGTACGTTTATTCTCTCATACACTTTATCTGTAGGTACTTGATACTAAGTAAGTTACAGTTATTGATCTCACGTAGGAAGATCTCAGACGAAAGTAGGAAGGTATAATACAGTCTGTAGGTGAATCAATCAGAAATTAAATTAGTATTGTTCATGTTCTGTTCTGTTAGGCGGGCATTCCAGGCCAAACAACGGCTCTTAGAAATACACATTTTGTAGCTTTAACAGTGCTTTATTGTGATAATCTGTCTAGAGCAGTGGTCCCAACGGAGTGGTATTGCCCCCCCTGGGGGCGTTGATAAGACCTAGTGGGGCGGTGGTGGCACCGAAGGCAAATGGGGGCGGTGAAATGAAATTCGTACACTCTTATCTTTCAATCTTGCATTTAACAGTTCAATTAGCCATTGAAGAAGAAGTTAACGAAACATGAAACAGAACAAGACAAAGAAAAATCAAAAGATAACAGGATCTCTTCTACCGGGACAGGCGTCTTAACCACTTTACCATTGGGACCAATTTAGGTCTTGTCTACTTCAAATTCCAAATTAACAATATAATCTTGCAAATATTTATTCCATATTTTGACAACTATTTTTTAAATGATCACAAAGATAGACGTATCAGATTTTAATTTGTATGGGATAAATTTTGACATCCCTTTCACATCCGCATTATTGTTTTCACATACATAAAATATGTAATGCTTGATAATACGCCAGAAAATTATTTAAAAATTTTTTGGTATTTAATTTTTTAGAAATTATTCTATGTTAATTTTGATTAACATTGGATGTCAGAGGGTATTTTTTAATAGTAAAGTTAAATAAACATAACAAAAAAGTAATAAAAATAACTGTTTCAGTCAAAAATGCACATTTACAATGTAGTGATAATCTCTAAGGTACAAACAAATAACATTTTTAACTAAAATTCATTCAGAAATAAAGAAATAATCTAGCATAATAAATCTTTAAAAATTCGCCATACTAGTCGAAAACATGTCCGTTACTACCAGTGTTCATTTGAATGAACATTATAATTCATTTACAATATTCTGGCAAATGACTGTGAACAGTGAATTGAACTAATGTTATTATTATAGAACACATCTGCGCTAAAATATTTGTAATTCAAGTAGAAAATATTGATATCTCACCTTAAATTAAGTAATCAATAACGGCAGAAATTCAATGAAACTAACAATCAGCAGATGTCAAAATATTTATCGTTGTTGTGGCGGGAATAAGGATTTTAACCGAGCGGAAAAAATAGACATCACAGAAAAGATTACAAGCTATAAAAAACAAAAACATGGCTTTTCTAAATCGTTACCGTTACGGTAAAAAAATCACAAAGTTCATGTTAATTTGAATTAACACTGGGTATGAAAGGGTTAACAAATTACTAAAAAATGTAATCTGATAAATATTTTTCGCGAACGCTTAGTTGTATCTTCGCTTTGTTTTTAGTTTAAATTTTTAATTGTAATATTAGATAAAATATAACAATATTACATTTTAGATCATTATTGGTTATGTATACCTTATTAGAAAAGAGAAGTTCTTGTGACAAGGGAGCCACGATTCTTACATAAGTTTTATGTTATAATTATATTTTCGCATAGAATATAGATTTTTCAATGTAATGTTTAATTTATGTTTTACATTACTTATTTTCTTTCAAATTTTAAATTTTACCCATTTTTTTTAATTTTTCTTATATTTGCCATTAGTTTATTACCTACTCAATTTGATTATCATATTATTCAATAAGATAGTGTTACTATTGTGTGATTGTGTTACTATTATGTATTTTGTAATGTAACTGTTATGTAATTGTAATTGTGTTCATGTATGATCATTTGAAAAGATTATCTGTGACAGTTTCACTTGATTAACTTGTTTGCTTTCTTATAAAATTTATTAACAAAATAATTTAAAAAAAAAACAGTTTTGTGCTTGAAAGTGAACGTTTCTAAGATCAGTTTTTCAAGCGATTTGAATGCCTATTATCTACAATAAAAGGTATACCAAGAATACACATTTTTGGCTAGTAGCTTCATCTTAAACGAAGTAATAAGCTAACATGACTAACCTAATCGTTTCTGTAAATTTTGCTGGGTTTTACCAGTATTAT
The DNA here is from genome assembly GCF_061612785.1 of Hesperophylax consimilis. NCBI lineage: Eukaryota > Metazoa > Arthropoda > Insecta > Trichoptera > Limnephilidae > Hesperophylax > Hesperophylax consimilis. The sequence continues at coordinate 22,696,691 of NC_142854.1, read as the reverse complement.
ATTTGTCATAATGTTACAGTAAACCCGTCAAATTCGGATGCTTACCCCATAACTAAAGTATTTTTTAAACCTTGCATTTCGAATTTCTAACCATTTATCACATATTTCTCTTGAACACTTAGGATGGGTTATTTCATAGATTTTGAACAATTCATCAAAGTTCAAAGTTGATTTTCAATTTCTATGAAAATTATGTCCAAGTTCTGTTATTACATCATTATTGGCCGTTAGTTTCACAAAACTGAAATGATAAAATAATTTGAATAGAACCTTCACAAAACTTGAAAATGAACTTTGAAATTTGATGAATTGTTGAAATTCTGTGAAACAACATGTCCTTAAAGTTTTGAAGTTCCTAAAAACACATAATATGTTGTTTTTGAAGATAATATTCACACATTTGTATATCCTAAGAGTTAATTATATGAAATTCTATACATATAGTACTCTCCGAAAATTATTAGAAACTCATTTTGTTTTATTATTTAACATGTTGTAGGTACGAAAAAAATACAGTGTATCTTTAAATGCAACTTAGGAATTTTTTTTTTATTAAATTAATATAAACAATAATCATTCCCCTTAAATATCCATAAAAATTGAACTCCCTATTGGACATACTATTGGACAATTCAAAATATTTCACCAACAAATGTAGATATAATATGTCTCGGTGCCATCTAGTGGGAAATTCAGCAATTACAAAGCATTTCCTACAAAAATAAAGTTTGTTTACAGGTGAACAAAATGTAATAAGCAATACTTGTCGAATGAAATACTAGTACATATTGAATTATTTGGTAGGTTTGGAATAAGCCAACATAGCTTAGTGGTTTAGAACAGCTGACCAGCAAAGAATGCGGCTTCGATTCCCGTCAGCGGCATTAATTTTTACTCTGGAGATATTTTTATAATTAGTTATTATTCTTTTTTTGCATAAAAACCTTGTTTTATTAAATATTTTCACAATTTTTGTTAAATTATTATCGTTTTTTTTAAATTAGAGCACTCCTTCCAGCATTCGTACTTGTCTAAGTCTCTTTCAAATCATCTATCTCTTCTTTTTGAACGTTTACTACGGAACCTTTACCTAAAATGCCAGATAAGTAAGATTAGCCATCACTTGTGGGCATATTATGATATCATTTTGTTAGTGGGTAAAGCGTGTTATTTGTCCTACTTTAGCGAACGTCTCGAGAATCCGTTATGTATGGAGTCACAGGTTATTTCCAAGCCTTTGATAATGTAAGAGCATCAAAGTGTTCCTCAACTGTAGAAAGATTAATATAATAAATATTACAATATTTTTACCAACTAGCTGATGTGTACCCAGCGTTGCTAGATTTATCTCTTCTTTATATGTATTACATATATATATATAAATATATATATATATATATATATATATATATATATATATATATATATATATATATATATATATATATATATATATATATATATATATATATATATATATATATATATATATATATATAAATCTTTCGGAAGAAAATTTCTCAATTATGGTTAAAACCCTATCAAACTCCGTTGCATAGTTTAGGAGAACTAAGCGAACAAACAGACAGACAAGTATAAAGAATTTGTTTTATACTATTACGAATTTACTAAAGGTTTATGAGGAAACGGCCTGTAATTTTAGTTCATTATGATCTGGGATGTTCCCGAACGTTTGAGACTATTCCCGAACATTCCACAACATTTCAGAATGTTTCGGGATGTTCTGGAATGTTGTGGATTGCTCTCAAATACTCTTAAATGTTCTGGACTGTTCTAAAAATTTCTAGAGGGCAAAACTTCAAGCCCTTATATATTCTAATTATCAAAGTATAAGAAGGCTATAATAACATACCTCTGTCGTAATTATCAAAGTTATTAGGCATAATACCATTCTATTCATAAGTTATCACAGAACCTAAACTTACATCAGATATCAGACAGAAGAGTGTTATCTAATAATTTTATATACTTAATCAAAACTATAATTTTTCCCAAAATTGTTATGAAATGTCTTACTGACAGCCCTGATTCAATAGAGCTAACTCTTAGTTCTCAGCAAATTCAACCAAATCCAATATTGAAGGTAACAATAACCTCAATACTAAACTACTGTACGGATTGAAAATAAAAATGCTATTGTACCTATGTATACCAGATGTTATTCTTGTTTAATTTTCAACATAATTTCTCAGTAATTATTCTGTTTAACATAATACTGTTTCGCTCCTGTGAACCACTGTAAACATAACTCATGTATATTGTAAAAGCCTTTTACGGCGTCTAAATAAATAAATAAATAAATATTCAAAAACATGCTCATCAGGTAAAAACAGGAACCTTCTTAGTGGATGGGGGATAGGGGGCTACCACACCATATAACTCCCTTGATCGTACCACTTACTTTTATAATGTATATTGATCTATTTATTCACACCATATATATGCAGGTACAATACAAGTTAGTTTAGAGAGTTCTGTTGTACAAAGGAGTTCAATTATTGTATATAATAAAAAGAATACAAAATGGGTACTTAAGGTAATATGAAAGTAGTTACAGGGCAATGTGTAGTGTTTATATTTATAAAAAGTAAACACAAAAAGTTTGTTGTAAAGAATGCTAATATATAATAATAATAATAAGCCTCTTATTCTGAATTTCTGTTAGGTATATTAATATTAGAAATGTTTTGTTTGTTATAATATATCCCGAAGCTCAGTTTGCCTCTTGGCATAGGCCTCCTCTAACAATTTCCATTGGGACCTGTCACGCGCTACTCTTCTCCATTGATGTCCGGCCGTGAGTTTTAGGTCGTCTTCCCATCTCATGTGTTGACGTCCTCTACTTCTCTTGCCATCTCTGGGATACCAGTCAGTGACATTTTTACACCATTTCTCTTGTGGGTCTCAGATCATATGACCTGTCCATCTCCATTTTTGTTGGTCTATTCGGGTAACTATATCGGCAACATTAGTTATCTCCCTTATTTTGCTACATCTCACTCTGTCTTGTTTTCTTATTCCTGTCAAACTTCTCTCCATGGCTCTCTGGCAGCGTTCCAACTTTTGTCTGTGGCGTTTGGGTGAGTGCCCAAGTTTCGCATCCATAGGTGATGACTCGAATTATACACGTGTTGAAGACTTTCCTTTTTATTTGCATACTTAGTTCCTTGGATTTCAAGATTTCTTTCAGAGACCAGTATTTCTTCCATCCATTTGCTACTCTTCGCCCGATTTCTTGCTTTAAAGAATGTTGGTTGTTGATTGTTGATTAATGTTCTTGCTTAATTTAAAGAATGCTAGTATTTAACAAACCTTTTTAACTCAGATTGGGTGTTTCACAGAAAATTTTCCATATTTTTAATCCAGTTCAACTCTAAACTTTGAGATTATCTGCCAAAGGTTTTTGAAGTGCCCACAGACATTCGAAGAATATCCCATTGATGTCAAAATAAACATTGCTTGACGTTTTAATTCTATGGCATTGTCGAACGTTAGCACGTCTCTTCGCCAGCAATACTGACAATACTTTTCATTGAATATCTTCAAGAAATGCATTGGTTACCATGCATATTTATATGAACAAAGAAAGCTTGAGTTGTTCTTTCAACTCTGGTCAATATCCAAACATTGGCATACTTATTTGGATGTATTCATGTATTAAATGCTATACGTTATAGTAATTTATTGTTTCTAGATGTAATCACATCATTTGTTGGGAAGTAAGAGCTTCATAGATGCACGGCTGCACGCACATACGTCCTTGAAATTACCTCCAGGAAAAATACGGCTACTTCTAAATACGACAACAGTGATAATATTTTTTTTTGTCTGTGTATTATGTGAAATATTTAGAGTCACCTGTTGTAATTTTATTTATTTTTATTATTTTATTTAACGGCAATATAAAGTAAAGTTAAAAAGATACAATATTAAGTAGCATAAAGATATAAAGTGATGTAGTTTGTTCTCAGTCCTCCTCGACTGTAGTTTGTTGTATTTGTGTTGATCATGATTTTCTCATCTTCTTATTTGTTGGTTCCCACAAAATATAAAATAAATTAAGCAAAAAGTATTTATGTTTGTTGTCTGTAGGTTGCGTTGGGGTTACTTCATAAATTTAATGATTTCCTCATCTTCATGTTTAGTTAGCCATAATTTGATGTCTTTTTTAAACTTTTCTACATCCATGGTGTTTTTAATTTCAATAGGAAGGGCATGTCATAATTTTTTAGCATGGAAATTATATAGAATCTTTGTTTTTGAAAAAGTATGTATTAAAATAAAATATCTTAAGTTAGGTTATCTCAGGTCTTGAGTTAGCCGGGGGGGGGGTGTTGGGAAGTAAGAGCTTAATAGATGCAAGCACAGATGGCAGTGCATAGAGCTTGCGTGGAAGCCCGCAAGATGGAGCCAGTGGCCAGTAGTCGCCAGGGCCAGTGGGAAGGATCTCAGAGAAACTTACTGTGGCAGATTCCAATTAGCCAGTTTCTAGTTAGGTCGACTATAGAGTCAACATTATAATACGCGGAGTAATAATAAATCCCTGATTAATCTAAAAGAACCAATTATTTATTTCTCCTTCCAAGACGAGTTGGAGACCTGTTTGTATGAACACAACAGCTACAAAATTATTGTAGCTGATAGAGATATTGAAAGAAGGGCAAATGTAGGTAACTCCATTAACGGATTTCTGACCAAGGTTGGCGGTAGCAAAAAGTGTTGATAGAAACGAAGCTAGCAGTCCACAGTGGAAGATGTCAACCTACCCTAATATACGGCAGTGAAGCATGGAACTGGCAGAAGAAGGATGAAAGTAGACTTAATGCTGTAGAAATGAGATCTTTGAGGCGTGTGTGTGGAGAAATGTGGAAATCCGCTATTTTTTTAAATATTTATTCCTCACAGAAGGCACTGAGGAAAATAAATTCACTAAAGATATTCAATTTTTATTGGAACAACTTTTCTATTTAATAACTTTTTTACGTAATACCCATCAATGTAATAAATAAAATTACAAACGAAAATATTTCTGTGTTGTTATGATTACACATTTAATATCTCATCATTGATGTCGCCAATGAATGTATAATTCCTAGAAGTGTGACCTATGCCGATTTGAAAAAAGGTTGATGTCATCAACTGGGCCCACAGACAAGCCAATAATTTATTTATTTAAATACAAATGGCATGACATGTGCCATTAACATAAATATAAAAATATACTTAAAAAGACAAGGTATAAAGTATACAGCATAAAGTTTAAAGTATAATATACGGTATAAAGTGTAAAGATTAAATATAAAGTTAAGTATAAAGTATAATTTACGGTGTTAAGTGTAAGATTAAATATAAAGTTAAGTTAATAATAAAGAATAAATTATGAAAAACGGTTCCGTGCTAACTCAACACAGTGACTATTCAACACATCTTTAAAAAGTGATATAAAGTCATTAAAAACGATGAAATATTTTTTTTAACATAACCTTACCTAACCTACTTAACCCAGTAAATAAAATTTTTGTTTCATCACTTTCCATGACTTTATATAACTTTTTAAAGATGTGATGAATCATCATTTTGATGATTTATCCGGTCACCATAAAAAACAAGTACAAAAGGTGAGAGTAGTTTTTTTGTTAATAATGAATTAGTAGAATTATTTGTCAACTATGCCAAACATAAATTATTATCAATTATCAAAGTAACGATAATGTAAACAACAATGTATGCTTAATTACTTATCTTTTGATTCTTGCATACGTAAAAGATATTTTTATGCATCTTTTAAATAGAAATTATACTGACCATCTACTCAAGACAGATTTAAAATAAGTAATTTATTTATTTACGATAAATTTATGCTATTTAAATATTAAGAAGGAATTTTTATTGTACATTGAAGATAATTTTAGTGTGTACCTTTTTGTGTGAAACAACACAAGAGTTACAACTGCTACCAACCATCTAAAGCCAGTGAGACCATGCCATCCTCAATTGGTGTATATTGTGAGGTTGAAGGAAGGAGATAGGGAAGAGGATGGTTGGGAATTACCTCGCTATTCAGATCTGGTCACCAGACACGGCCAACATCATTTCAAGCAATATTTGAATTCTGAAAAGTGGTCTTACACCAGGGCGATACTGAGAGTACTCTAGTATACTTAAATTTTATATTTCCATTGTCCTGAAAAAGGTTGAGTGCAACTAAAACCGGTCGCCCTATATAACTCAAACAAAGTGGTTCAAAACAAAGTTAATTTTTTAAAAGTGTGAATTTGTGAGTGCATATGTGTGTGTATTGTGTATGTATGCGTATTGAACAGTTTTTAATATTATTGATATGATGCAACTTTTAAATTTTGGCAGTGAATCCGAAAAAATATATTACATAAAATTATATATAAATATGATGTCAATTAATCTATTTTTCCATTTGTACTACGAATTTCTCAAGACCGTGTATAAAGTGGGATCTGTGGGTTTCTTTATATGCAAATCTACAGTTTTATTCCGAGATTAATGATTTTCCACACTTGATATTAAAAATTTGTACACTTCTTGATGAAATTTAGCACACTTGATGTTCAAAATAGGAGGAAAATTACTGTTTATATCTGATTTTTAAATCCTCTGTTAAATATTAATATAAATATAATAATACAAAATATCAGCAGAGAAAATGTAGTTATATTTATAGGTTTGAGTTTAGATCTAAAAGTTATAAAGTATGTATTGAAGATTTCAGCTCTTTACCTATAATTATGCGATTCATTTCCGAAGAAGAAAATTGAGCCCACTTCGTGTTAAATTGAACACACTTCTATGTATTCATATCTACAGTGGATGTCGCAATCTTAGCTAACGGGTTTCGCGCTCGTCCGACCGTCGACATAATTCGGGTTCCGCTAGTTAGTTCCCAGTTCTGTGGCCTTACGCACCGGAACATAATCTTCTTCTCGCCTCTCTAGACGGAATAATGTTCTATGGTCACTGGGCACAGACGTGTCGACTAAATATTGTGACATTTCGCTATGATAAATACGGAAATTTGTTTATTTATCGTTTTTTCTTGGGAAATTATTGAAAAATATCTTGGGAAACCGTTCCTGGCGATCGTGACAGTGAAATTGAATAGATAATTTAATATTTCTTTGTACGTAAGTTTGTGCAATGATAATTATAATAAAAAAAAATTTCAATTATGTCAACAGAGTGTAATGTCACCACGGACAACAAAATAATGCCAGTAGGGGAGACCGGGGCTAGTTGACCCACTTTTAACTTTTAAGGCGAAGCTTAATACTAAATCAGTATCTTGATTAATCTTTATAACGAATTGGTGTACATTATGAATACTAAAAAATATGTTTTAGATAAATTGAAGGTTTTTCTATCGTTTCGCTTGAGTAGATTACAAAAAAAAATAATAAATTACTCAATAAAAAATATAAATGTAAACTACTAAAAAATTTATTTTTTTCAATAGAAATGTATGAACGCGTAAAGGAAACGACTTTTAAAAAATACAGTATTATAACTAAGATTATCTGTGAAAATTATTTACAAAATAAAATAAATGAAAACCAGTTTTGTGCTGTGAAATCCAACGTTTCTAGACTCCGTTTGTCAAGCGATTTTAATGCCTATTACCTACAATATAAGGTTTTTCATGAATTTACACATTTTTGTTTTGTAGCTTCCTCTTAAATGAATTAAAAAAATATAATTAAGCTTCTTAACCATGGACTGTCAATCACCCATTACAAATTTGCAAATATAATACTCTGCACCATTTCAAAATAATAGAAAAATTTGACAGAAATCACTTCTCCTTAAGAAATCAACTATGAAATATATAAAAAACAAACACCTTAGAGTAAAATATTTGTAATACGTTTTCAAAAAGTATCAAAAATATAAATAGCAACATTTTTAGTTTCATCTCAAAAAAGCACACCGAAAAAATAAACTGAACGCTTTAACATATTAATAAAGAAATAATCAACTAAATAACACATTTTCTGTAAACGATATAACATTTTTTCTGTAAACTATGTAACATATATTATATAAATTATGTAACATGTTTTCAGTAAGTGATGTAAATTTTTTTCTGTAAGTGATGTAACTTTTTTCTGTAAATGATGTTATATTTTTTATCTGTAAATATGTTAAAAAAAATTGTATATATGTAACATATTTTCTGTAAATGATATAACATATTTTCTGTATTTTTTTATGAAAAGTAATTAAGTTTACAAGTTTGACGAAAACGAAATCAAAATTCTAAAAGATGTTGAAAAAGAAGATAATATTAAATAATCTAACTGAAATATGAAACAGAACAAGTCACAGAAAAATAAAAAGTCTCAAATGGAAACCTAACCCAGGATCTCTGTCCTATCGGGACAACGTCTCTATCCTCTCGACCATTCGGACGTAATTAATTATTCAGAATTAACGATGTTAGGTATCTTGCAACTAATTTTGTTCCATGATTCCCAATTGAGACCGTTATATTTTCATGTTTTGTTCAGATTTATTAGTATTATCTACTTCTTCAATGATGTATTAAATTGATGGGATGAACTTACAAAACTTAAACAAAAGTTGTTCAAATAAAAAATCAAATAGATGTAATTAAAAATTTAATTGAAACATTTCAGATTTGAGTCCAGAATTCTCGGTGCATCGAGAAACAAGGTTCAAGTTGTAGGAGAAATCGCACGACTGATTCTGAAACCGCAAACTTCGTCTGTACCATGAAACAATGCAGCAGAATGCATTATTTCTGCAGAGAAGATGTGGTTGCAACTTACCATTCCATCAATTGCCATTTCGCAAACATTGCCATGGAGCTAGGAAGGTGTGCAACATCTTTTTATGTGATTAAAGTTTTTTTTCTAGGGCCCCAAAATGCCTGAAGCAACGTGAAATGCAGCGCAGCCTAGAATGTTCTAGACTTGCAGTACTTTGAAAATGAAAGATAAATGTTGTGTTGTGTCACAGCTTTTATTTTGAGTCAGTAGAGTTGCGCAGTTGGGAGATAACTCTGGACCGATGAACACCTAACAGTACTAACACATCTCCCTTGAGATTATTTTAATAATACAAATCATCCGTTTACTGGTTTTGTCAAAATATTAACTCGCCCTGCAAATAAGAAAGGTTTCTTGATTTTAACAGATCGGCCGTGGAACAATTGTCGGCCTCAGAGTTTTTCTTCCTTCTACAACATGGTTCTGTTTACACAGCATTCCCGAAGATGACTAGATGGAGTTAATGTAAAAATATCATTATTTTAATGTCCAGTTTGGTAGGTATCCTCAGTGATCCTCGCCTTGGTGATAGATTTACTACTATTTGATTACAGCATAAGAGTCTCAACTGCTCCTGAATTTACGGGGCCAGTAGAATGGAATCTTTGATTGGGGTTTGTTGTGAGGTTTAACGGAGTGGGGAAGGGCTGGAGATGTAGTTGAAGAAGGTTGAAAACTAAGTGTATATTTATAGCTGGAACAAACACTAAATCCATTTCAAGGAATATGTCTATTCTGGATTGCTGTCCTTCACCATGGTGATAATGGAAGTATACGGAATGTGGTGGAAATATGGTAAGTTTGATAAAATCGTTTTATTTACAAAATTTCACTTGCATTAGTAACCTATGATCTGGTGCCCCAAAATAATTTGAAAATCCTGACTCAATGCTGTGCAGAAATGGGTGGCCCTTTGGAAGACTACATTTTAGATAACACGCGTCATGTAGAAATGCCATACTTGTTCTACTGGTAAGAAATTAGCATCATAGTCGGGAAACAAAACAATATATTATTTCTTATCCAAAAGTATCATAAAATCGTTGACAGCCCTGTTTTACTAAAGCCAAATTGCGATACTAGCCCAGCTATTCCAAGTAGAATTAATTTTGAAGGCAACAATAAACTCACTACTATTTACTCTATATTAATATTTTGCTAGATTATACATGTGAAAAAGTCACCTTTTTATACATATTATTTTCTGTTCAAATAAAATATTCTCTGTTATTATAACATTCTAGGCTTTAATAGAATTTACTTTATATTAATTACTATTCATTATCATAAACACCTCATACCTCGATTTATGTCAGGTTTTATACAAACCTAGTTTTCATTCAACTATTTCTACACTAGTGGATATTTCTTTTAATTATGTATTGTTTAACTGCACTTATATTAACAACTGTATCACTTGCAACAATATTTTTGTGTACACATTACTTACTCTGTAATCACTCTGGTGATGCTCTGGCTTATAAATAGCACAGACCATCAGGGAATATTTTAATTTCCTATGAAAAAAAATGGATTTATTATTGAATTCACTCTGCAGGATAAGACAACTTATAAACCAGCCACCAAAATACATATAAACAGAAAGACTCGCCAGAAAATAGCACTTGCAATAGCACTAGCAATCGGCAGCAAAACGGCAGATCAGCACAATAATATATTTGCATTCGCGCTAGGAGATTATAATATGTCAACCAGCTCTCAAGAGAGTAGAATTATTAATAATGATGAATTAGCACATTTGCAATTCCACACGTACTGTCACATTATTGTGACAAAAAATATATTTTAATCATTTTTGTCTTAAATAGACCTCTTTTGACAAATGATACAATCCGGATGAATCCATCTGATCAATGCAAAGGTGACTGTAATTCGTTTTCACTCACCTGCAGAGCAAAATCTATCCAAAGCTGACCAGAGATGTCTCTTTCGTCCATTACTTTCAATTTTTAATTTTAAAATTTAATTAAAACCAATTTCAAGTCGATTGCTTATCCACACTCTATTGTATCACTCTATTGTAAAAGCCATTTTATGACGTTTAAATAAATAAAAAACTTAGAAGATAAATACATTTTTATTGTATTGTTAAATAAATCCGCTGTTGGCCGACTCCTGGATCAGTGAAGAAGAAAACAGGAAAGCACAGAGATAGATTTCTCGCCTATCGGTTTCAAGGTTAGGGTTCAACACCCGTAAATCACAGAGTTGCTGTGTGGTCCAGCGAAAAAGACGCTGACTTCAAATCTGTAGACTACAGTTATTCTTTTCCGATAGAGCACTCTTCTAGTAATTATCTGTTCATTGGCTGATACATACTCACGCATCCATTATTCATTTATTTATTTACTGGCTTACATGAACCCGGGGTTGCTCAGGGATTTATAAATGGTTTGAGGTTCTAAATTCTAGTGTACCTGGAAAACTTTTAGGCGAAGCTTAGTGCTAAATCACTATTTTGCATAATCTTTATAACAAATTGGTAAACATTATATCTAAAAATATGCATTAGATAAATTGAAGGTTTTCCTATCTTTTCGCCTGAGTAGAATAAAAATAAAATAATAAATTACTCCATAAAAAATATAAATGTAAACTACTAAAAAAATAAATTTGCACCAATATATTACGGAGATTATCACATATTTGAGGTACATGTAAGTATAAAAGGTCATTGGGCAGTTTTACTATTTGGTGATAGTTGTTGAATTGTCGATAAGGATGGTTTTTTTCGAGATCCTTCTTTTGTTTTGATGGTCAAATTTTCAAAATTATTACAGATTTGCATCAAAAACAAAGCAACGCAGTTGGCTACAGACACTCTTCTTTGTTTATATAAATATTAAATCTTAAATTTCCCTCTCCTTCTGTTCTACCATTCCATCCCTCCAAGTACTTCCAAGGATCTCTTGCTCTACCGATCAGTGTGCATTGCTTCATCGGCGCGGTAACAGTGTTCGTCGTAGCAATAACGTAAGTATTTACTTGTAAGTATTAGTGTGATTCTCTCAGTCGACGATAATATGTAATTTTATGTGGAATAAACATCAGTCACGGAAAAATACGGAACCTATTGAAAGGTTTCATGAAACAGCTGACAAGAGAACTTGTTTTATCTCAATTAAAACATAGAGTCGGTCAAGACAAACCTCCACCACCCCAACCAGAAGCAGTAAAATATAACGAACCTGCTGTGACTGACAAGATAAACTGTTTGGCATGCCCATTAAGGTGGAGTGAATTTTTTTTCTTGAGAATTTCGAAATCGGCATAGTTGGGAAAGATGCTCCTTATATTAACAATTACAACAAAAATGATAAAAAAAATATATTCACAATACCTGGACATCGCCAAAACTTTATATTTTATCATGTTCACGATTTTACCTAAGTATTTATAGCTCATATAAGCGAAATAAAACACACAAAAAATTTGTATTTTACCATTTATTTTACAGATTATAAATTCGTAGATTGTTAGAATGGAACAAATATTGGAAATAAAAAATGTACATATATTATTTACTGCATTGAAAAACTTGAAAATCACGAAAGTTACTATGAACCATAAGGTGTCGTGACTCTAACCTTGTTTTTAAATCCATCTCGCCTCAAGGGTCCACAAACAACGGCTGAGGCTTCTGTTACGATTTTCACACATCTTTCTGTAGCTTGAGTGTGGCTAGGAAAATTCTTTATCATTGGTAGTATGACATCGTCAATTATCGTGTGATCGGTAATGGCTTGTAAAATTGTCTCGTCACTTACAAATTTCGTTAGTGGTGGCTTGGTTATATTTTCCCACTTTATAACATCAATATAATCATCTGCTGAAAAATCAAAAACAGGCACTTTGAAGGTACGAATAAAGTCTGATTTCATTTCATTTGCCGAGCTTTCAATATTCTTCTCAACGCCAACTCTCTTACGTATTTTCGGTTGTCGTTTAACATGGCTAACAATATATGTTCGTGATGCCCAAAAAAGCCATTACGCTGGATTACTGGATCAATAATATATTTTAAATCACTGGACAAATACTGTGGAAGCACTATTGTTTCGTGTAAATGCCTTGCACCGGAAATACATAATGGTTTGGTCTTAATGTTGAACCACATAGGTGCGTAAACTGTTTATACAAATGTCGTTAAAGTTACCATATTTTTTATGGTTTTAGGGTAGAAATGTAAAGCCGAAGAATCCGATTCGCTGTAGTGAGCCACCTGGATTGTACAATTTTACCGGGATTTGTTTTTGATAAATTTTCATTGCAGAATCCGGAGTCAATAGTTTTACACATTTTCAATAGATACAGCTGATCTGTTCTTAAATCCTGTGTATTTGTCATACTTAGTAATGAACATTGAATGATTTTAAATTTCACGACAGGAAGTTGTTCACACTTATTTAAAGATTTACCAATAATTCCAGTGAAACTTTGCGGTCCAGTCGTGGTTCCGTCGATGTTCTCAAAGAGATGTCGCAAAATGAGTTCGTTTGCATGTAATTGACAGACAATCCACTGTAAAGGCCGTTTGAGATGTGATTCAAGGCGCCGAATAACACCTCCTTTGTACCCCGTATTAACTGCAGTTCCGTCGCATCAAATTGCAACAATTTTTTCCAAAGCAATATCATTCGAAGACAGTAATGAAATAATTCCATTAATTATTGTTTCAGATTTTCCGGTTTTTAATGAAATGTGTCCCATGTACTCGCTACCTGGTTCTTTTACTAAACTAAAGTGTTATTCAGTTATTATTTTTCGCCGGCTGTCTTCCATGCTTAAAGTTTTGTCTTTCCGTCATAAACCAAATTGATTGGAATCGATTACTAACGGCTTACTAGTAAGGGCAGTTTTTTTCTTCATTCGAGCTCGACGAATTTTACTCCTATCCACAACGCGAGATGTATCGTTCTGTGAAATTAAGCCAACATCTTGTAATACAGCGGAAACAATTGCAACTCCCGCTCGATCTGAAATACAATATCTGTCTAATGTTCTGGCCACAACAGGGAAGTCTTTCACCTCATGGTGAGAATTATTTGGTTGTGCTTCACTTTGCATTATTTCTTAAGGAATTGAAGACGAAGCACATTTTTTGAGAGTCTAAAGTTTAAACTACAAGAATGAATAGCGTCAGTTAATTTGTTTTTGCACTCAAACTCAATTTGTTACTTAATTTGTTTTTGCACTCAAACTCATCATGATGACGTTTCCTTGTCAATAAATTCATGTTTTTTTTTGTAGCATCTCGGTCCAGACCTCCTATCATCATTTTTCGATCCGTTCGCTGATCCAGTAGGAATGTTTGTTCTTTGATATGAATTTTTAGCTTCTTTTCACACGAACATGAGTCAAAAGATGTGCATCTGCATGTCCCTATATCAAAAAGAAACGGAGTTTTTTCTAACGGATCGGAAACTTCGCCAAGATGATACGCGATACACTTCACTCTGTTTGATACGCGTTTGGGGTAGAAGGATTCGTTGCTGTGTGGGAATAGTTTAACTGTTCCTTCAGTCCTACTTTATAATTATATTATAAAATAATAATGTAATTATATCATAGGTAATAAATAAACACTCAATTTTTTTTTCATAATTATAAGCATTTTTAAGAATCTGGAGAACATTATTGGCGTTTTCAGTGTTTTTATCAAAAATTCAAAGTGGTGGCGATGTCGTATTTATAAATAAATATTTTTTATTTAAGATATGTACATAACGGAGCACCAATCCCGCGTATGCCGAATTCTATATTACGAAAAAAAAAATTCTCCTTACTAGACCGCTCCACCTTATTGCCCATATCAACTCAAGAGACGCACGCGTTTTGCCTGTTGGTCAAGTAAGAAACCTATATGGATGGGTTGTAGCAATATGACATGTAACCGCTGTTTGCTAAAATTCACCTAATGCACTAAAATCTGCAAGATTTTTATAATATTTTTTACTGAAATTTTGATCGTTTTTTTCACGAAGGTTGTCATTGGATATGTTGCTGTCTTCTGGTTCCACAATGTGTGTTCCCAGATCTCATCTCTCTTCTCCAATCCCCCTTGGTTCCCCGAAGGCCCCACAAGGGAAGAGAGCCCCATCTCTCCTCTCCATTGCCCTTTGGGTCCGTGAAAGCCACACAACGGAAGAGTTCACGGAGGTGGCCTCATCTCTCCTCTCCACTCCTCCTTGGTTCCCTAAAGATCCCGCGAGGGAAGAGGATCTCATCTCCCTTTCCACTCCTCCTTGGTTCCCCGAAGGCCCCATGGGGGAAGAATCTACTCCCCCTTGGTTCCCTGAAGGCCTCACGAGGGAAGAGGCTTTCGTCTCTACTCTCTACCCAATACCCATCCTTGGTTACTTAAAAGCCCCACTATGGAAGAGGACTTCGTCTCTCCTCTCCACTCCTCCTCGGTTCCCCAAAGGCCCCATGATAGAAGAGGGTTTCGTACTACTTTCGTACCTACTCACCCACGTCAAAAGTTAAAGGTTAAATATATACATAAAGAAAGGCAAATGTGAATTTTAGAAAAAGTCGGGGACGCCCGACGAAGACATAATCAAGTGAATCAGATACTTGAGTCGGGCCATGACAAGAGTCAGACTAATAGAAGAGTATGTATGAGACGATGTGTGAATGTGAATGAGGCAAGGAGTGTGTGCCAAGACCAAGTTGTTTAGCGGTTCGTCCTCTCTGTTGGGAAACAGCGTGATGGTTAGTTAGTTAGTTATGTTTATATAAATTGTGGTACAAATGCCGATGCGGCCCATTATACACGAGTCAGTTTACTGAATCGAGTTACAATGGTAAACAAAATGACTAACTCTCAATGCCCGTGAGAAGTAGTTGAGATGTACAAAGGTGTAAACAAAAAGTAAGATATTGAAGATTGAAGGAAGAATTAAATAGACACAAACACTAATGTACTATACTAACTCATCATACCTATTTAGGTATGATGACCGCCACCGATGTCAACTCGACCACCGGTCGGTGGCCGAGTTGACATCGCGCTTGGGTCCCACTCAGGCGTAGTGTGTTCAATTCCTCGGCCGGCTAAGTCCTCCATCACAACACAAGCAACATTTTCAGCTTTCTGTGGTGGTAGTAGGAGATTTTCAAATATAGTCGGGTTATTCGTAACTCGAGAATGTTTGTCTTTGTTAAAAAAAAATTAAATTATTTTTGTGATTTTTTGGATCAATACAAATATTGATTTTCATAAATTTAAAATTAAGAAAAAAAACACCCAAATTTACATCGAAAATTTTTACCATATCTCTAAATATTATAAAACAACATTTTTGCGCTTAGTTCTTCTAAACTCTGCAATGGAGTTTGATAGGGTTTTCACTATCATGTAGAGAATTTCTTCCTTAGGGTTTATGTATATAATACATGAACATTATATTTAATGCACAATCTATCATCAAACCTTTACTAAAAGCCCAAAAAATTGTAATACGTGTCATTAACAAGCGACCGACAAGATACCCCTCCACTTGACTCCTCGTAGAGTATAAGGTCTTAAACATACGACAAATCCACCTAAAATTTTTGCTAATACATTTCCTGTTCAAATATAAAAACAAAACTCTTTTACAACACAACTACACAACCAGAACAATAACCAACGGTCACTACAAAGTACCTTCACTACATACCACGTCAGCTCAAAGAAAAATTTTCTTCCTAGCTCCTAAAATCTTTAACCTTATCCCTGAAAACCTAAAATCCGCGAGTAAACCCCATTCCTTTAAAAAACAAATTACGAAATGAATCCTTACACACGGAATACATTACAACTACAATACCCATTCATTCTACACTCTATCAATTTAATCACCTTTCAGACAAAACAAAATATATCTTTATGCCCTAACTTACCGGTATAGTATGTACATAATTAATTAGTGCTATCTGTAAAGGTACCTACTAATAATTTCTCAAATTTTTCATCTTCTTATAATTCTCTAACTTCTCCATCCTCTTCTTGTAATCCAAACTAGCTAATTAACTTTTTCTTTTTTATATTATAGTAATGTATAGATTCTATGTCCGCAAACTGTAAAATTCACCCGCCATAACACATGGTCATCCCTAGCATGGAGGGTGAAATATCACAATAAATCACACGTCTAAATCATGTATCAATAAAATAAAATGAAAGTTGAGAAAAGTCAAGAAACGTCTCTATTTGCGTCTGTCTGTTGTGAGCTTAGTTCTTCTAAACTACGCAAAGGATTTTAATAGGGTTTTCAATATCATTTGGAGAATTTCTTACGAAAGGTTTATATATCGACCGGTCAGTGGTTAAGTGGGCATAGCGCTTGGGTCTCACCCGAGCGTCGCGTGTTCGATTCCTCGACTGGCTAAGTCCTCCATCACAACACAAGCAACATTTTCGGCTTTCTGTGGTGGTAGTAGGAGATTTTCAAACATTGTCGGGTTATTCGTAACCCGGGAATGTTTGTCTTTCTTTTTAAAAATTAAAAATATATATATATATATCTATATAATACATGAATATTAAATTTGTAGAAAGTAGAGAGAAGTCAATTTTTATCCTAGTATTGACAATCTCAAAAGCTTACTGCAGATCATACACGGCACTGAACAACGCTGGGAACATGTCAGCTAGTGTTTTATAATTCCAGCATTTACTGAAATGGTTATGCAAACATTGAAAACAATTTGGTTAGGTTAGGTTTAAAAAAAAACGTTATTTAAACGCGCAATTTAATTTTAGGCGAGAAAAACAAATATTTGGTTTTGTGTTTTAGTGCATATGTGTTTTATGTGAATGCGGTACAAGAATCCCAACCGTCTGGAGCCAGTGAGTCTATGGCATCCCCAATTAGGGTATGTTATAAGAGGAAGGTGGGGGAGTCCCTGACTATTCAAATCTGGTCACCAAACACAGCTTAAGCCATTTCAACGTTTCAATTCTGAATGGTTGTCTTACAGCAGGGCGATACTAAGCATCATTAACTAATCAATAATAACAATAAATTTGTGTACAGTTTCAATCATAGATTAAAGAATATATATCATAAGAAGTGCTTTTTGGGCGTGTTTCTTGATCCAAATATAAGTCCAATCTGGGTCTATATTTCCACACAAAACTGTGTTTCACCATGATTACAAAATTCAAATGGGATGGTGATATAGAGACAGATTGCCAAATGGTCCAGTACCAAATGGTATCAAGTCAGTGGCGCATTTGATACCATTCAAATTTTTATGGAAGGAATTTTATGAATTGATTTTGTTTTATGTACATCCTGTCTTCTTATGGTTATTACACAGAGAAAAAATAGTGTTGCTGATTCATTAAAATCCTGTTAAGAACGGGAAAGCAGGCCGTTTCCTAATAAACGTTTAATACATTCATAATATATCAGAACATTGTGAGACGTGGTTTTTTTATATATTAAGAAGATATTATATAGATGTCACCTGTGACAAGTAAAAACATATTTTTTTAAAAAACAGCGCCATCTGTTGGAAAAACATGATTTTTTTAAAACAGCTCCATCTGTTGGACGTAAAAGAAACACGCGCTATTGTTTCTCTGCTTGCACAAACAGTCTACATCTAGTTTTCTTAGAAATTTATTTTCTTACTTTTATCTTATTAGAGGTAGATGCAGTCAAAAGGAGGAAATATAAACTGTCAATTTCCTGATAACAAATTATTCTTACGAAATAATTTCTTGGTTCACAATAATTAATATTATTACCTATGTAGGTACAATAAAACATATTTAAATAATACAAATTGTACTAACTAAATTTATGTTTGAAATAAACAATGCCAAACACAATCCCAGAGTCCTAGTAAGACAAGTTGTTTTTCTTTTTGTTATCTTTAATATAATAAATAAATAATAATTGGTTGGATTTTTATAATTTTTTATTTATTTCTATTTATCATGAACATATATATTAGTATCGTTGACACATATACTATGCCTGTCTCACTGGGTATATCCTTTGTCGAGACAGACTAGTTAACAAATATTTAATTTTGACAATAGTTACATTTTGCTGACGTGTACCCAGCGTTCCTCATTGTTACGAACGATTTGGAGTAACATTTTGTGGTAGTGAAGTATTTATTTATCTATTTATTTAACGCCCAGAGGGCTTTTACATGGTTGGTAGTATAATTTTAATTTGATAAAAGCTATGTAACAAGTTATACAAACACAAGAAACAAAAACAGAAAATTACAGCTATTTGTTTGTTTACATGATGTGTTTAGGAGTATTGTTGAAATAAATGTTTTAAATGATCCACAAAACTTGCCAAGTTGGTATTGAATATGTCAACATCACCCAAGTAATGATTTCCCATGATGTGAAGTCGTTGTATCGGAGAGTGGGCAATGTAGTTACGCTTATGTGTGCTGCTGTAGAATATTGTATTTTGTCGTGTTGTTACTGTGGGTGTGTGTATGTTTATAAGTTGCAGGAGTTCACAACAGTCGAATTTAGAAATTTAATTATGGTATAAACATCGACATTCTCTACTTTCTATAAATATTCTATGCCTGTATTACATATCTAAACCTTCCGGAAGAAATTCTCTAAATGATAGTGAAAACCATATCAAAATGTGTTGCGCAGTTTAAAAGAACTAAGCGCAGAAACAGACAGACGCGAAGAGAGACTTTGTTTTTTATACTATTTATATTAAGATTTCGATAGGCACATTTTTTGATAATTAATCAGGATTGTATTGGTAACAATAATAGGATAAGAATTTATTATTTATGGAACAAACTCGAAACTACTTAGAAAAGCAAACAGATTCATTTTCTGTTGTATGCTGATGATGCGGTGCTGATTGCTAATAGTATGGATGATCTGCAGTCTCTCGTGTCTAGGATGAACGAAGTATGCATGAAGAATGAGTTAATGATGAATGTAAGTAAGTCTAAAGTAATGGTGTTTGAAAGAGAGAGTACGAAAACAGTGTGCAATATAGTTGTGAATGAGGAATACTTGGAGCAGGTGGATGAGTTTGTGTATTTAGGAAGTATGTTTACGAGAGATGGGAAGGCTGACAGAGATATTGAAAGAAGATTAAATGCAGGTAACTCCATTAATAGAGGACTGAACGCAGTTGGCGCTAACAAAAAATTGTCCAAAGAAGCGAAGTTAGCAGTCCACAACGGAGTGCTGGTACCTACCCTGATGTATGGAAGTGAGGCATGGAACTGGCAAAGAAAGGATGAAAGTAGATTGAATTCTGTTGAAATGATATCCCTGAGGCGTATGTGTGGTAAAACCATGTATGATCGTGTGAGGAATGTGGAGATCCGCAAAGAGTGCAAGGCTGATGTAAGCGTTATGAGTAAGATCAAGAAAGGGACGCTTAGATGGTTTGGGCATGTAGAGCGAATGAGCGAAGAAAGGAGTTTAAGGAGAATATACGATGCAAATGTGAATGGTAGCAGAAGTGGGGTACGCCAGAGGAAGACATGGCACGATCAAGTGAATCAGATACTTGAGTCGGGCCATGTCAAGAGTCAGAATAATAGAAGAGTATGTATGATACGATATATGAATGTGAATGAGGCAAGAAGTGTGTGGTGTGACCGAGTTGTTTGGCGGTCCGTCCTCTCTGCCTATCCCTGCGGGGAAACGGCGTGATGGTTAGTTAATTACACAGCACTTGTAATATCTTATATGAAAATCTCCTAGAAGCGATTTTAGAACTACAATCAGACTTCAACGAACTGCCTAGATGAACAAATGATATTATATTGTAAACACAACATTATTTGTGTTCATTACATCACCTAGTTTAGAAATGTGGAATACACCAACTTTCAATTGTACATATGAAAAATTTAAAAACTCTTGCCAATGTGAAATAATTGATTGTGTTGACGAATACTTATTATTGTTGACAGTGAATTTAAATAGGATATTCAAGTGACTAAAATGTGTAATAAACTACGAGCTATAAGCGAATAGTTTCTGTAAGTTAAAATTTACTTGCTCCATGGCACAATTAAACTTATATATTTTTCCTTGGTGGAATGTATCCTTAGATACGGAAAACGAACATAGCGAAATACAAGCAATACAGTCTTTACCACGTTGTGACCCGAGGGACATTAAATTAAAACATAATGCAATATGATGCCCACCTCACTTCTGAACATCGTGGAGGACAAAACCTAAATACCACTGACATCTGTTGGATAAATTTATAAGCCACTAGAGCCATCTATGTCTCATAGCTCGAACCATCACACTAAATTGAAAACTTTATTCATCTAACTTCAAAAATAGGTTTGCGTCTATGCTAATTCTAAATTAAAATTATTCAAACTTATACACAGTGTTGAGAGATGTTCTTAATTTACTACGGAGTAAAAAAAGTGAATAAAATTCCGGAATCCAGTGGCTTTTGTTGCGTTTTTTTTTCAAAACCAAGCAAAAACAAATCTCTTTCACATGTCGTGATTGTCACTTAAATTGACTTTTCATGTTTTTAGTCGAACAAAAATGTCACCGGATTCCAAAATTTCATTTAAATTTTAGCTCCAAATAATGTCAGGAATCTCTGGATTAAATAAGTCAAGTAAGACCTTTAACACAATATATATTTAAATATCTCTTAGTTAGTAACAAGCTACAAAATGAGCCATCTATGTCTTGGACTTAAAACTATCACATAAATAACAGCGTTATTACGTTGTGCTATTATCTACTACATCTTTCCTACATAGAGGACAAGTCGAATGTTTTTCTAGCCACAGATTCAAGCAATGATTATGAAATTCGTGAGCACAAGGTAACTTCTTAACAACATCCCCACCGACGAACTTGGTCAAACAGATCGAACATTGTTGATCAGGAGACTCCACACAAACGCTACAATGATTGCACTTCTTCACAGCCATAGTCCAGTTGGTCCAGCATGACATCTGACACACCGGACAAGTCTTGTATCTCTGGAGATGACGGAGAATGCATTGCTCGTGGAAATGGTGACCGCAATCGTTGGAAAGGACTGTGCATCCACATTTGAAAGATTTTGAACACAGCAGACATAGTATACTCCATTTCGGGATGGGAGTTTTGCAAACTGGACATTTCTTGAGTGTGGGAAGCCATCGATTGAGACAGTGGGTATGCGCCATGTGTCCACACGCAGTATGAGTGATTAAGGGAAGCAGGCTGTTGGAAAAGGTCAAGCGACAGAAGGCGCAAGTTCCAGCATTGCTGTTAGAGGGTCCCGCCTGCGCTGATCCGAGTGAGACGTACATGTCCAAGGAACCCTGCAAATTACAAAACAAATATGTTAGACATAAGATTAATAAGGTAAGGATATACACGTACGCAACGAATGCAATACTAGTCCAACGTGCACACTTGTCCTAAGCATATTTGTAACTTACGTCATAACGTCTTATTCAGAGATGTGCAAAATGGGTACCCAAAACCATTTAAAATGCAAAATGGAAATGGGTCAAAACTTTTCCATTTGAAAATGCAAAATGCAAAATGGTTTTTAGAAAAGCATTTCAAATGCAAAATACCTATTTTCAAAATGCGTTGAAAATGCAAAATGGTTTCTCAGGTTAAACAATTAAAATAATTATAGATTTTTAAACAATTTTGTCATTTAATAATGGACATCAATGTAGAACAAACATATTACATGATGGTAAATCCAAAAACATCACGACTGCAGATTATGAAACCACAAAAAATTTGCAGGGGACTAATGTTGCCAACGTAAAAACATAGAAACTGCTATCTAACATTTAATATTACACGCATGGCTCCATGTTCAGTATTTTTTGTAATGGTATCACTCAATTGCCAGGGCTCCTACCAGGGAGCAACATGACAAATGTAAATTATCTCTCATATCGAGGTTGAGGACCGACTGATATTTGGGACTTATGAAAAAAAATGAGCGGAGATAGTAGGAAGAATGTTGCAAAAAAGCATTTAAAATAGAAAATGCATTGAGAAAAGCATTTAAAATGCATAATGGTTTTTAGAAAAGCATTTAAAATGCAAAATGGAAAATACCCATTTTGCATTTCCATTTGAAATGGATTTATTTGAAATAAAGCACATCTCGGGTCTTAGTAGATCTATTGGTTGTTCATCTCCCATTTTAACATCAAAACGTACATCAAACCTAAAAAAAAACATAAGTTTACACAAGACAATTCTGTTTACATTGATTATTTTCGGTTCGAGAAAGAATTTTGATTTTTTAAATATGAACTGCCCCAGAAAAAAAGGAAAAAATAGCTTGGTTTGTACATACGAGCACAGCCACATTACGCTGTATTTGTTTCTTCAGTGATGTTTCTTCGGTTTGTTTCTTCAGTGATGCTTTATACTCAAATATAAAATTTAAAAATTTATGATAGTAGTGGCCCTAAGATTGGCACTTGGAGCACGCCGAAAAACAGAAAATTTCTGGTGAAAGATTTAAAAGACATGGCGATGGATAGTTAATTATCTATTCAAAAACAGTTGTCAAAGTTACAAAATAAAATGACATCACCTGTCATCGATGACGCATCCTTAATTCCAAGAAATAGAATAAACGATGCTGTTAATATAACTTTGTTACCAATTTTGTACAATAATATCACGACAATAATTAGCTAAGAATATTACAAACCTGGCTAATAATATATCAAGTAAGGGAAACTTGAGAATTAAAATATCACCAAATAACTCAACATCAATACAGCAACAATAATTGCAACAGGCAAAAAAATAATTCCTACTTTGTAAAGGAAATTGCTAATGTAGGTTTACCAGATTAAGGTTTGTTATCAATAATTTATTTGAGTAAATAGATAAACATAGGTACAGTATCGAACTGATAGATTTAAAAAAAAAAAAAAGATTTTGTGATAGTAATATTGTTAGTAGATAAAAAGCACTTCTTAAAACACATAAACGGTGTTTCAGTTTCACATTGAATAAAGACTGTATAGTTTTTACTATAAAAAATGTCTTTAACTGGCTACGAAAGAACTGGCAAAGCCGCATTTTGTACAGATATTATTTTTCAATTGACTGTTACCGACCGCGTGAATTTAACAAGAATTCAACGAAAGGGACATTTTTGTGAATCCAAAGTGTGAATTATTTTTATTTTATAAACGAAGTGGCAATTTTTTTGCAGATTCCCTAAATAAAAGGAATGTATTTTCAAAAATTTTCGAGTTAAAATGTATGCAGTCTTTTTGTCACCTTTTTTCATGATAGATATTACAATACATCAATTCATAAATATTAAAGTATATTTTAATACGAAAATCTAAAAGGTAATTTTATCTTGTTCTTAAAAATGGAATTTTCTTTTACGGTATTTTCAAAAAGAAGAAATATGTAGCACAATATAAAATATTTCAAGTTTATACAACAGATAAACAACCTTCCTTGGCTGTATAAGAAATGTACTCGTATATATCTTTCCATGAACCGCCATGGCTGTCAAATGTGAGTTTATATAAGTAAGGATTTTACATACACTGTTGTTTATCACGTTTATTAGTAAGGCTGTTAAATAATAAATACCTCAGAACAGCTGGTCGACTATAATAATATAAAAGTATTGTTTGGCATCCCAATGGAGTGAGGTCTTCCTTCCGTCATTCTTTCCTTGATGAATCTGTACAATCTGTCGATTGTTCCTCATTAGTAGATTCCTCGTTGCTAAATATCGTGATTTCTCGATGAACCAGGCTCCTGTGATTATTGATCAATCTTCTTCTGCTATCGGTTAACCAGCGTCCTGCATAGTGGGCAAGTTGTATGATCCTGGAGCCATGATCTCAAACATGCAACGTGGAACTCATGTTGACACAGCAACTTCTTCGTCTCTTCAGCAAAGTTTATATTCTCCAAGCAAATGGAGCACTGGATTCCCGTCCAATAGTAGGTTTTCTCACATTTTGGACACATTGGTTGAGGTGTCAACTGCTGGCCCGAGCACTCGAGATGGCAATCATGACCACAGGCTAAAACATGGATTGTCTCCCAACCTCGAAAATTCTCTAAACAAAAAACGCATTCTTTCGTTACATCTGCCCAGTCTAAGTGGTGTTTGCAGATTGGACACTGCTTGGAATCTGGCAAATGAATATCCATGCAATGTGTATGAAGGTTGTGCCCACAAATGGTCAATGATATAGCTTGATCGCTTGCATCAAATCTTTGTTCGCAGTATTTGCAAATTGCTTCGTCTTTTCTTGATTTTTCTAATTTCTCTTCTGTATTTACTTCTGATTCTGAATTTTCTTGTTGCAGATCTTCTGTTTGTGTTTCTACTCTTCTTACAGAATCCTCCGTGCTTGTATGTTCTACTGAGTTTGTCTCCTGTGCCTTTGGTGTTTCTTTTTTTTTGGGAGGCGTCACCTTCCTTACAAAAGGTTCTCTAGGCACTTTCGAATACTTTTGTCTTCTCCAATCGTAGTCCTCGTCATCCGACTCAGAAAGATAATTTTGAACTTGGACCATGCCTCTTATAAAGCTTCTGGTAAAATCTCCTAGTCTGTATCCCTCTTCGGATGATTCTTCTAAACTAGAATCTTCCTCGTCACTTCTTCTGATAAAAGAACTCCCTGCTTTGGGTGAATTTTCACTGCAGTGTGGACACTCAATGAGTAAACCTAACGTGCCATTACTTATTTTTGTATCTTGGCAATGTTCACAAACATAAGAACCACCTATGTCATGGTTATAACTTGAACTGCTGGACGAATCAGACGAACGTCTGCCGAACATCTTGCTGTCACCTGAAATGAAGAAAGTAAATATGTATTAAGAATTATTTTTAGCAAAAAGATTTGGTACTTTTACCTACTTGGGCACAAACAAAAATAAACTAAACAAAACTACAGTAGAGCTGAAAAATCGTCTTCCAACTGTAAACAGCTGATGCGTCCATTCATGTAACAAACAACCAATATAAATAAAACAAAATAACAGTTTTTGAATGCACAAAACATCCAGAACTGTAAACCGCACTTGCAGACAAATTTACAGTTAGATGAAATGCAAAACGAGAAAAAGTCGAGCTAAAACTGGACTTCGATACGTTTTGTCTAAAAAGATGTTTATATTTTAAACATAAATATATTTATAATATATATAAAAATAAAAATTGGATACGTTTATCTGAGATTCTATCTAGATATCTAGGTTTCAAACCCATTATTTATAACTTTGTTCGGTCCTGTTAATTTATATACGTACATTGATAAGATAAGCTTTAAAGATAATCAATTGGTTCGTATTCGTATAGTGTGTGATATTATTCAGGAATCATCATTAAAAACAATTTAATATTCAGAAAGCTTACCGATTTAAATATACTTTAAATAAAATGGGTGTTATTGCCATTGAAAATTTGAGCACACACTGCACTTTGAAACTGGCAGAATATCAACTACTCGTAACTCACTCAAACGGTATAAAACGTTGTATTTGGTCGTACATTCACGGGGCAACTGGCTAATTTTAGATAGATTGTTTGTTTATTTCGATAAGAAATCAGATAGGGAGTTAGAAAAAGGTTTTAGATTTTTTCATGTATGATCGTAGAGTCTGTCAACAAATTAATAGTCGACACAAAATGGAGGGAGTTGATTTTGTTTATGGTTTTAAATGACAACACCAAAATTGTTGAAAGGAAAATAAAACGCTTCTTACTAAAAAAATAATTATAATCCAAGTGACTATGGAGATGACTCTACAGTAGAAATTTAATATTCGACCAGATCTGAATAGCGAGTTATTTTCCCACCTTCCTCTTCCTCGTCTCCTGCCCCTCTCCACTGTCCACTGTTATGTTAACTTTTGTTATATTTTGACAGGCTTAAAATTAAATTGTAAAAATTATTGAAGTGAAACTTCTTTACGCGCGTCATGCATTTTCGAGGACCGGAGTAAAACCGACTCATGACCGTCACGAAAAACCGTGATCATTTGGTGGTGGGGGTACGGGACCCCCACCACCGCTCACCGTTCACTGTCGCTCTCTCACCGTAGTCGCTTACTGAGGTGAGGGAGCCACTGACGAACGTTCTCTCTCTCTCTTCTCTCTTTTCCTCTCTCTCTAGCCAACGACGCCACGCCAGGCATCAGCTGCTTGCTTCGTGTATTAATTTTAATATTGTTGTGTAGGTATGTAATATTAAATAATTGTAAATAGTATTGCATAACTATAAATAAATTGAAAAATTTTGGAATTGTACTTATATCGAAATTCATTCATGTATAAGAAAATATTAAACAGAGAAAATCTATGCTTCGTCGTTGAATTATTTGACCTATAATCTTCAAACTAACGTAAGACAGAAAAAAAGAGAGAATGAAATGAAAAGACAGAGAGAAGAATACTAAAAGTTTCACTTCCGTCGTGCGTAGGCTTGCCACACACTGTATTTTTTCAAAAACAAAAAGATTACTTAAAACTGTTATGTAAACTGTTATATTAACTGTTATTTTTTCTGTTTTGTTTGTTTACTGTTATGTTAACTTATATTTTAACTATTATATTAACTGCTATGTGAACCGCCATGTTTGCTGTTATGAGATCTGAGCTTTTAGCCTTACTATTCTTTTCTATAAGAATAAGGAGGTGGGCGTGGCGGTTTTAAAGTTAAATGTTGTAAATATTTAGTGTCCGCGCAGTGGTGGGGGTAAGATATTTCTGCGGAGATAGCTTGCGAGTCTATCTCTTATACAATCTCTTGGTTCATTGTCCTGTCCTCCAAAGGATAATGTTCACACTAGGATAATGGGTCCGGAGCTGGCACAGTATTGTACTGTCCTCGTGTAATCCTTGCATAAGAGATAACTTAAAAATAACACAAGCTTTTGTGTGTTTTTAGTCCTTTACCAGTTCATTTTAATTTTTTTTTTTAAATATTATTTCCAAATGGAAGGAGAATTTCCCTCAGGGTGTTTGTCTTCTTTGGGGATAGTGTGTGGAGGGTCTTTTTAAGGAAAAGATGTTCCGGGAAGGAAAAAGGTAAAAAAGATGCCTATTAATATGGGAGTCAGTGTGTCTAGAAGTGACGCAAGTATGAATCCATTCCTCCCTCTGCGATGCATGGCGATGGGTCGAGAGAGTCCTGCAGGTCTAAAGGTTTCAACCAGTCTCGCTTGGTCCGGCCCGCCACACAGCGTAGGTGGACGTATCCGCCACCAAGACCTAAAAAAACCTCACCCCATGAACCAGGGCACCCCTGCTAAGTCATCAAACGTAGCGAACCACTTGCAGTGAACTATGACACCGAGGTTCAGAAGAATTCATTGATTTTTTTAAATCTAATGTTGATATAAAACGAAACCTTTCTTAAAAGAATTGAATGTTTATTTGGACAAAACTATTTATTTATCATAATTCCGTGTGGAAGCTCTGTTTCGATATAATCCTTATTTACTTACTGCGCATGTACTTATTTACTTCTAAAATAACTTTATGTTATTATTATATACTTATTAATATCTACTTATTATTATTATTATGTACTTATTACTATGTACTTAATTCTCTTATAAAATTTATGTATTTACTTTTATTATTTTTTATTGTTTAACTTATAACATTGTACATTAATTTAGGTAATAATAGGTAATAGTGAAAAACATATGTTATTGAATTTCTACTCCAATGAAGAGTGCTAGCTCTTGAGCTTGGCGTAGGAGTTATTTCACAATTATTTCATGTTTATATCAGTAATTAACATAAATGCAGTACAATAAATATAAACTTAAAATAGGATTGTGACGTTAATTTTGGTTGTAACATGAATTGAAGTTATTACATTTGAAAGGTGATATTAATTTTTTTTAAAGATAAATTTGACCTTTTTTAATAAAATAAAATTTGGTATTTTTTTTCACTTCTTCGGGAAGACTATTAAAATATCTTATGCCTTTGTAAATGTAATTATTGTGCATTTGTTGTGTTGAAAATAGAGGAATTTGGATGTTACAATTATGCCTTAAGGATGAGTTAAATTTAAGTTTTTTATTACAGTTTCTTTATATATTTGTTATATTGAATCTTTTTTATAGAGGTCTTCAATTTTTGGTACTTCGAAAATTTTGAACAATGATACTGAAGAGAATGTTGGTTGTTTTTTCAAAATTACTTTAATAATTAGTTTTTGTACCACTTTTACAGAGCTTAAAATTTTTTCATATGCACCTCCCCACCCAATGATTCCATACTGAAGTAATGATTGGACTAGTGCGTAATAGACTCTTTTCAGGTTGTTTAGCTTGAGAACATTTCTTAATCTTTTTTTTTTTTTTTTTTTTACAGTAATACCGCACAAGAGTCCCAACTGCTCCCGTCTGGAGCCAGTGAGACTATGGCATCCCCAATTGGGGTATGTTGTGAGGCTGAGGGTATTGGGGAGGGGAGGGAGATGGGGAAGAGGAAGGTGGGGAAGTACCTGGCTATTCAGATCTGGTCACCAAACACGGCTAAAGCCATTTCAAGCAACGTTTCAATTCTGAATGGTGGTCTTACACCAGGGCGATACTGAGAGTATCTTCCACTCTGGAACGTGCCGCAAATATACTATATATTATTTTAAATTAATTAATTGTGAAATAACACAAATTAATCAAATAAAATTTATTTGCGCACGCCGGGTTCGAACCCGCGACCTTCGGATCTGTAGTCAAAAGCGTATACCACTAGACCACGCCGGCCGTCTATCGAGAAAGGCATACAAATACAATATTGGATTGAATCATCGGTAAAATATTGTATTTGTGTGCCTTTCTCGAAAGAATTAAGTCTTTAAACGAACAAAACTATTGATTCATATTCATATTGCGTGTATACGGGCGCAAACAAATGATTTGTCTTAATATTGTAAAGCAATACCTTGCAAAAGCGTATTTAAACAAAATTAATTAATTAACGCCATCTGTGAACACGTAGAATACAACGAGCGTTGCGTTTAACCTTAAGACTTAACTGTGATAGTTTGAGCTGTAATGCTGCTGCCACACGCAAAGCTCACATCAAAAGTTAATGTACAGCGCATCATCTTTTCTACCGACACACGACGCTATCAAATATTTCTTCCTATGGTAGGAGAGGGGGTCAGTTGAATTCGAGAGCGGCCGAGGAACATAATTTCATCTGTCAAAGTGACAACTTTACTTACTGACAGCTTGAGCACGTTTTCGAAATGGATGATACTTGTCGCCTATTGCTGGATCTGTTGGACAGCTCATCCTCAGATGATGATGCCGCCAACTATATAATTATAAATGCTATTTATAAACTTTTTAGATTTTAAACAATCTGCGCGTAAATAGCGCATTTTCACATAACCTGACATAACCTCTCCGTCGAATCAGGAAATTCGCAGTTCGCACGCCGATCGACGAAAGCGACCTATAATAAATTATTGTAAAATAAGCTCAAGTCGATATCCACAAATGTCGAAGGCAAAGGCGGCAAGGACCAACACCAGGGCAGGGAACGAGAAGAGAGCACGAGAGCTGACGAGAGCAAACCAGATTACCCAGGAAAACAATTGAAAACAATCAACAAACGAACAAACTAGAAGCTTTTCTATGTAGGTATCAGGCCGTCCAACTTTATCAAAAAACCGAATGATATTACCATATAAACACACTGAGTTAAAAATATGATTAATTTTGAAAGGGCGAAAATTTGTTTACTTCAAATTCAAATATTGATTATATTTATATTTTAAATATATGTTAAGTATGTTTGCCAAATAAAGTTTTTTTTTATGTTTCTAAATTTACTAGCACACATGACGATATGAGCTAACATAATAAATAAGAAATGCATTATTAGGCTGCTTATGTCATGGCTGTCAAAGGGAACACGGAACTTAGTCGGTAGCTCCGCAATTAAAATGACCCCCTCTCCTTTTTACGGCAGAGAGAGGGACGCATACTTTTCAAATATCGCGTCGGGAGCGGTTACGTAAAATAAATTCGGTTAGCGAAGTTCAGAACCACACTTATAGCGCGTTATCTTTTTACGTGTGTCGGGTCTGTATGGGATTGTATGGCGAGCGCTATTGTGCTTTATATTATCTGTTGATGTGAGCTTTGCGTGTGGCAGCAGCTTAAAGCTTAGACAGCTTTACCGGTAGTTTTAAATAGTTCCGACAGATGTCACTAGTAAATGCTATATATATATATATATATATATATACAAATCTTGGGTAAACGCTAGCCATATATATATATATGGCTAGCGTTTACCCAAGATTTGTACAAAATATAATAATCTTTGTGTTCATAGATGGCGTTAGTTAATAAATTTGATTCAAATACGGTTTTTGCATGGTATTGCTTTCCAATTATAAGAGAAATTATTTGTTTGTGCCCGTACATACGCAATATGAATATGAATAAATAGTGTTGTTGGTTTAAAATCTCAATTCCTTCGAGAAAGGAATTCAAATATAATTTGGTCCCTATGATTTGATCCAATATTGTATTTGTATGCCATTCTTGAAAGAATTATACACAAATACAATAACGGATAAAACTGTTTATTCTTATTCATATTGCGTATGAACGGGCGCAAACAAATAATTTGTCTTGCAAAAAATATTGAACATAACGAGCGTTTAACCTTCAGGGTAAACGTATACCATAATCTACTGTTTCATGGATGGCGCTTATTTAATTATTTCGCTTAATAACCCATTTTGGAAGTTATGCTTTAAAATACAAATATGAATTATTTGTTTGATTAATTTGGCTTTTTTTGATACGTACATACGATACATAATTATCATCATCATCATCACTTTTGGCTCTACAACCCCTGGTGGGTCTTGGCCTCCTCAAGAGTCTTCCTCCACTCATCTCGGTCCCGCGCCAGCTCTCTCCAGTTTAGAAGCTCCAAGGCAGACAAATCTTTGAGGACGTTGTCGCTCCATCTTAACCTTGGCCTTCCCAGGCTCCTTCTCCCTATCGGTCTTGAGCTCAGCAGGGACTTTGGTTCTTGATGCTCGGTCATTCTCTCCACATGACCTAGCCACCGAAGTCTTCCCAGTTAATATAAAACCAACAAAATATAAAACCGTAACAAAATAAAATCACACAAAGGCGAAGCCTGTGCGTGGGCATTATAAATTATGTAAACAAAACAGTGGTTGTTAAATAAAAAAATATATAGGATCTATAATTAGAAGAATGTGATTATAATATACTGGAGTTTCTGCGAATTTAATAAAAAAGTCTATCCCAGTCTAAGTGGTGTTTGCAGATTGGACACTGCTTGGAATCTGGCAAATGCATATCCATGCAATGGGTATGAAGGTTGTGCCCACAAATGGTCAATGATATAGCTTGTGATGTTTTGGACATCCACAAAAATAAACGATAAATAATAAAATAACGTGCTCTAAAAATTTTTTGTTTAAACAACGACGGAAGATTTATTGACAGACAGGCCTTGAGTACACAGATTCCCACGGGAAAGGAGAGACCGGAGGACAGTCAGGTTTGGAACTTGAGTGCGTTGACAGCTCCATGAAATCTATACAAATGAGAAGTGTTGTGTGAAATTGCAGTGAATTAGTGGATTCAGTTGGTGTTAATAGTATTGTGGAATTTTGAACTAAAGTGAAATATTATTGAACCGGTTTTGTGCGAAGTGAAAGTGGTTGGACTCAGTGAGAAAACAATTAATAATAATGACAATAATAATAATTGGATAATTTGTAGAGCGCCGTTTTGTAAAAACCCACCTCAGGGGCGCCAGGTGTTGTGCAATCGCGATTGTGTTATAAAGTTGTGTTGATTTAAACGTGATTTCGTATACAGTTCGAACTAGATTGCTTGTCTTAAAAACATGAAAATAATAAAAATATTGATTGCGTTTTAAAATAGAGTGAATGTACTTAAAGGCAGGAAGTGTTTAATCGGGCTAAGTTATTGATTTGGCGAGATGGCATTCTATCCACGGAGACCGAAAACCAGAGAATCAAATAGATTATTAACTGTGGGTTCGAATCCTAACAGATTAGGGAGGTACAATTTTATTTACAGGAATATTTAATTACCCTTTTATAAGCGTAGGGAGGAGGTCGAAAATTAAAGTGATTTAGCTATATAGTGTAACCAGGTAAGTTTCACACGAGGATTTGGAGGTGACTAAAAGGGTGAGTTTTTTTATATTATTTATTAAATTTCAGAGGACCCTTTTAATAATAGGATACAACCGAGGTACAGGAACCGAGTTTGCAACGCCTGCAACCCAAATAATCTTCCCATAAGAAGGGATACGCTAGACGCATTGTCAATCAGCTGTGAGCGAGAGACGAGTCAACGACCTTTTCATATATAGGCCGAGAGGCGCGGAGTACAGTCAGTCAAAGGGGAAGTTTTGCTAGCGTATGCCGTCCCAAATTGAAAGCGATCGGATGCAACCAGACGGAACAAAATGAAAACTTTTCTTCTGTTATTTGACTTTCTAAGTTACAAATGGGGATGCACAAAAACAAATCTAAAGTCGAAAGAGGGAGATGGCAATCTCCGAAATAAAACTACCAACCGAACAACTTTTCTCAACAGGTATCTTTCGAGAGGTAGGCAGCCTCTTTAAATTAAATGCAAAAATCAAACCAATTATCCGTTTATACCTTACCTGAGAGGATAGGTATTCAGTAGAAGTTACCCATACCTAATACACGAGGATGCTAGTAACCTCATAAAATAAATACTGGAACCAAATATTAAAATACAGACAGTCCTCATCCCAAATTTGGCATATCGAGTAGACCTTACATATATCTCACATGATAATTGGCTGAATGGGTAGGCACACAACCTATCGTTAATAAGCAGGCAGAATGTCGACAAGATCGTCGTGTGTTATATGTGTATTGACCTAGAAAGGGATGTAAATCCCCGACGGCGTGGGAGTTACAACGTTTTCTGGAGGTGGCACGTAACTTAGGACCTTGCGTGTCACATTTTCGCGACTAGATTCGTGATAAAGGGATGTTATGGTTTTCCCCTTCTACACTCAGTAAAGTAGTTTATCCTGGAGGTGTTTGAGATTGGGGCAATTCTGAAATTGGTGAAGAGACCTGGTTTTCTTTATTCTGGCGTGAAGGTTGCCGATTTGGAACAAGGGGAGACCCGGCCGGTTGTGATATCCGGACACGCAGATATCGATCGCCTTGCTCAAATTATCATCCATCAGTTTTGTTTGGTAAGCGGAGGAGCCAATCTTAACTTGAAAAAAATTCATTTCCTTTCCTCTCCTTCCCCTCCCAAAATATATACATGGATGGCGCCGACAACTAACACCATAAATTTATCGTATGTATATCACATATATAAAATCTAACACTTTATTATATTCACATTACCCTACGATAGGTAGAATCGAGTGGCTAGGGGGGGGTGAGCAGGCGACTTAGAAGATAAGGTTTATAAAATGGTTTTGAAAAACAGCGGTAATGGATTCAACTCACTCTATCTCAAAAGAACCAAGGGATACCACACAAAACATAAATAACTAGGTTTCTAAACCGAGAAACAAAAACCCAACACAACGTTCGGTGAAGCCTTTTTATACTGAACCGTCACGTGAAATGAGTACGTTCAAGGTCGTACGTCACGTAGACAAACTAGGATGTACACACTTGAAGGGGTGTGTAATAAAGAAAAGACGGCAGGGAGGACCTTCCTACCCCGGATATATATATAACCAAAGCCTTATGGAAAAGTTACCTACGGGACTTAAGGAAAATGTATCGTAGAAAGAAGAGAAGGAAAAGTTTGAAGTAGAAAGGGCAGATCATTACAAGCTTGATCGCTTGCATCAAATCTTTGTTCGCAGTATTTGCAAATTGCTTCATCTTTTCTTGATTTTTCTAATTTCTCTTTTGTATTTACTTCGAATTCGAATTTTCTTGTTGCAGATCTTCTTTTTGTGGTTCTTCTTTTCTTACTGATTCCTCCGTGCTTGCATGTTCTACTGCGTTTGTCTCCTGTGTCTTTGGTGTTTCTTTTTTTTGGGAGGCGTCGCCTTCCTCGAAAAAGGTTCTTGTAACGGACGTAGTTGACCACATTATTTAATTTCATAAAAATTGTTTTACTTTTATAAAATGTGCCTACCCCACGCCACTGGCAAAATCACCACTCCCCGCCACTGGTCATTTTGTCCGCCCAAGCATTTTTTTTTTTTTCATTTTCTAGATTCTTATATTCCATAAAGTGGTGAATCATTTAAATTTACTGAATTTAAAGTTAATGTTTTTTATACAAATAGAACGGCGTCTTATGCGCCTCACAATTTTTACCTCATATGGGTTTATTTAAATATTACCTGGCTTTTATAGACTTAGAGGCCTTGTATTTTCTCGGTAGGGAAAAAATTTGTTACCTAAAAACCCTACTAAAATTGCATGTATCATCATCCAGCATCAGCACCAGCGGCGACCTACAGCGGCCATATACTACATACGTGTCTGTTGTGTTGGGAATGGGGGGGGGAAATTTCGGCTGCGCCCTTTTGTTGGAATCCTTCCGCATTTGCCGTTGGGAGTAAGGAAAATCGCAGAAAACCTTACCCAGGAAGGAGCGGCCGAACGTCAACTTGAAACGTTTGCGGCCTTCAGTAACATCGGTATATGATGTCCTGCATTTTTTGAGATGTGTGTGTGTGTGTCTGTTTTTATGTTAATATATACTTATGGGAAGATAGAAAATAAACATACATATACATACAAATTATAAAATATTATATAAATATATAAATAGATATATAAACATTATATATTTAGGAGGAAAGTCGGGAGTTTAGGAAATACCTACTGCTCGCTATTCGTCCGCGTCTAATTCTGGTATGTGCCATATGTGGTCATGGTCCATGAGGATGTGTTTAGGTAGTCTATGTGTGTATCTGAATGTCAGGTCGCTCGGAGCATTGTATTGTCCTATGTCTCGTATTAGTGGATTTTTACTAAGTGTGTGTGATTTGTAAAAGCGTTCAGTCAGTCTGTGTGTGAATTCGTATAGAGTTGGAATTTGTTCTTGTTCGTGTAATCTCTTCAAGTTTGTTCTGAGTCTCGTGTTGTATGTGATTTTAATGCAGAGATTTTGAAGTGTCTGTAGATTCTTGTGGTCTGTGTGTGAGATGCTGTTCCATACGGGAATCGCATAAGAGAGTACTGGACGAATGAGCGAGTAGTAGACGAGGAGTTTGGTTTTGGGAAGTAGCGGACTCCGTCTATTGAAAATTGGCTTCATCATGCCGATCGCTTGTCGCGTGCGCGTGTGCATCTTCGCTTGGTGAGATTTCCAGTTGAGACGGGAGTCCATGGTCAGGCCCAGATATGTCACTTCATCTTTCCATTCTATGCTGTGTCCTCCCATTTCGATGTTAAAGTCAGGTGTTCTGTTTACACGTTTTCTCGTGAACATGATGGCTTCAGTTTTCGCCTCGTTCAGTTTCAGGCGCCATTTTTTGTAGTACTCTACGAGCGCGTCGAGCGCCCTCTGTAGGTAAATAGCGGCCATATTCGCTTTCAGCGAGGAAACGTATAGTTTGACGTCATCTGCGTAGATAGACAGATTGCATCTCTCGTCTCGGGGGATGTCGTAGGTGAACAGAATGAAGAGAAATGGTCCAAGTAAACTTCCTTGCGGCACGCCTTTTGGAATCTCACGCATTGAAGATAGCACGTTCCTTATGAACACTCTGAACGATCTATTCTTTAGGTATTCCTGTATCAGTCTCGTTAGGTATATGGGCGTGTTAGTGCGGTGCAGCTTATGCACGAGCCCGTCTATCCATACGGTGTCGAATGCCTTCTCTAGGTCGATGAGCGCAGCAGCGGTGAAGCGATGTTCGTTAAATTTTCTTGCGATGTATTCCGCTACTCTGGTGAGTTGATGGGTCGTGGAGTGCCTCTTTCTGAAGCCGAACTGCTCGTCTGGCAACGTTTTGTTGTCGTCGTGGTGTGGTACAAGCCTGTTGAGTATAATTTGTTCAAATACCTTGCTCAGCGTAGATAATAGGCTAATCGGCCGGTAACTTGTCGGCTGCGTTCTATCTTTATTCGGCTTTGCGAAAGGCAGCACGGTCGCCGATTTCCAAATCTGGGGAAAATGCCCGGTCATGAGGCAGGCATTGAACAATTTTGTTGTGTAGATGATGGCTTTTTGAGGGAGATGTTTGAGTAAAATGTTGTGAATTTGATCGCTTCCCGGCGCCTTGTTTGTTCTCAATCGCCTGATTGTGACAGCAATCTCGCTTGGCGTAGCAAAGTGAATATCTTCAGCGTTTGTCTGCTCTGCTTCCCTCAAGTCTCGTAGAGAGTCAGCTACGATCCGGTCTGTAGCCGGGTCGGAAAGGCCGTCTGTAGCGGCGTAGGCTCTCTCGAACCCGTCGGCGAGTGTTTCAGCTTTTTCTTGTAGCGAAAGCGCCGTCCCGGGGCCGTTCAATTTCTGTAGCGGGGGGATTGTGAAATCTTTATTTCTAAGCGCGCTGGCCATTTTCCATAGGGAATTATCCTTCGGCGTGAGTGATGCGACTTTTTTGTCCCAAAGTTCGCGCTTGAGTTCTGCGATTTCGGTCTTGATTTCCCTCTGCAGGCAGTTATACGCTGTCTTGAAATATTCGTCGCGTGTGCGGTGAAACATGCGTCGCAGGCGATTTTTCTCCTTGATGAGCGATAGAACGTACTCGGGAAGCTTGATCGTGTATGGGTGTATTTCTTTTAGAGGAATGTGTGTATCTTGTGCTGTTTGAAGAATCTCTGTGAGAGTGCTTGTAGCTGCGTCGATCTCTTGTGGCGAGCGCAGAGTTCCCGAAGTGAGATGAATTCGTTCGTTGACTTCTTTTTTGAATCCTTCCCAGTTCGCATCCTTGTAATTGCGCTGTTTTCTGGGGGTCCTTGAAGTTGTGCCGCCTATAGTAAAGCTCACGGGTAGGTGGTCCGATGACAGTTCGTCTAATGTGCGCAGTGGAGATATTGTCTTGACATTTTTCTCGAGTACTATATCCAGTGTACTCGGATATCTAGATAGTTGCGAGTAGTACGTAGGTCTGTCGGGCGCCATTATCGAATAGGTATTTGTCTGCATGTGTGTAAAGAGCGTATTTCCGTTCGCATTTCCTCTGTAGTTATTCCAATAGTTGTGTTTGGCGTTCAAATCGCCTCCCATCACAACAATCGGTCCCAGATTGAGCAATTTATTGAGATCTTCTCTCACTAGGTTACGTTGAGTGCAGTATACGGAGATGATGGTGTGCGCTCTACCCTCTATGGTGACTTCGATAATCGTGGCTTCGGCGTACTTCAACTTCGGAGTGGGGATTCTTGTGGACGTCATAGATTGCCGAACGAATATTGCGGTTCCTCCGCCTGATCTTCCTTGTCGGTCGTCACGATAAATCTCGAAACCTTGCACTCTCAGCGGTACGCTTGGATTCAAGTGAGATTCTGATAGGAGAATAATGTCGGTGTGTAATTCGTTTGCCAAAGCGAGCAGTTCGTCTGTCTTGTTGCGCACGCTAAATGCGTTCCATACGAGGACTTTCACCGTCTCGGTATTAGGCATCGAGGGTGTCTAGGAGCTCTATCAGGATGACGAGCTTGTCTGCTCTTGTTGTGCAGCGGGCGAGCTGTGATCGCATCCTCAGGAGTCCTTGGAGCAGGGTCATCAAAACCAGGGTGTCCTCTGAGGAGTCGGGCGCGCGCACGTGCTCCTGCTGTGGGCGGGGCTGGGGGCGGGGCTGTGGGGGCTCGCGCTGCTGTTGGGCGGGGGCGGTGCCTCCGGCTACGTTGGCCCATGTGCGTCCATCCGTCCTCGGCTGAGGAGGTGGCCTGCTCGGGTTCTGTTCTGCCGGTGGGCGTTGGGCCCTTCTGGCAGGTCGCTGCTGTATGGAGGCAACGTACGCTACCCGCTTGGGGCAGCCTCTGTAGTTGGCAGGATGCGGGCCTGAGCAGTTGCAGCATGCGGCGGGCTCATCTCTTGTCTTCTTGGGGCATTCTGCCGAAGCATGCTCCAGTAAGCATTTTACGCACCTTGCTGTGTGCGAGCAGTTTCGGGACCCATGCCCGAAGTCTTGGCACCTGTAGCACTGGGTGCCGTGCTGTAAGTGGTTGCTCCTGTGCTTCTGGAGGCGAATGCGGCAGTGGCACAGATATTTGACGGCCGCACCCAGCTGTCCCATGTTGACTTCCTTATTGAAGTGTGCTAAGTATAGGGGATACTCAATTGAGGCGGTCATCTTGACCACCTTCACTGCTGGGAATCCTTGTGATTCCAGATCTGCCTTGATTTCTTCCTCCGCTCGCAGCCCGTTGGTAAGGGCGCGGTGGTCCTCCATCGTGCGCACGAAGATGTTAGCCGTGCCACCCCTGTTGTACCTGAAAGTGAAGAGCTTACCAGCCCCCAGATGTCCTTGCACCGCAGCTGTGATCTGCGCGTGTGTCATGTTCCCCAGGGTCATCACAACCGGGGGAACGCGGTCTCTCCTGCCGGTACCTGCGGGGGAGAAAGATGAATTAGTGTTGGCACGCTAGATACGCGGCGCGCCGGCGCCTTCGCTTACCTCGGGCAACTCTTCAAAACGGTTGCCACATTGGAGCGGTTGTGGTCCCCGTGGGGACATGGGCCTCTTCAAGGGGTTGGACGGCCTCGTCCAGCCTCCATCCTGGGGGGCAGCCGTCTCCATCGGCTGCTGCGGTCTCGGGGGCGCCACGTAGGCCGACGCTGGGCCTATCGGGGGGCGTGTGGGGGCAGGACTGGGTCCTGTTGCCCAAGAGGGGCCTGCTGCGGGCTCCGTCATCTCGGTGGCGTCGGGCGTCGTAGAAGCCGTGGGGGTGGATGGTCTCCGGGTCCTTGGGTCCTCGGGGCGGGGCTGTGGCGCGGGGATCGTAAGGCGCACGGTCCCGGTCTTAGTGCGATGCGCAATTTGGTGAGCGCCGGGCGGTACCACGACCGGGGAGTCCTCGTGGTCAGCGGGGAGCATCCTCGTCGGGAACATCTTGACTTGTGGAAGTCGGTGCCTCCTCTTAAAAAGGGAGCACTTCTCGGGTGCTTGCGGGCGGTTTGTGGGGGCCAGCGTAAATCTGCGTAGTATTGAGTATTTGCGCTAAAAAAGCTTTGCCTTAAGAAAGGCAGTTGGGGGCGCGAGCGCCTGCTCAGGGGGCCGGCAGGATTTCTCCGGCCGGCAAAAGTAGCGGGGCCTGGCTGAGTACACAAGCCAGACAAAAACGCTTTTGTGGTTGTGTCACAAACCACAAAAACTCTCTCTCCTCTTATTTCAATCGAATCAATCTCTATCTATCTATCTTTTTCTGTCCGCCCAAGCGGCTTGAAAACTTTGACTCCGAATGGCTTCGATACCGCATCGCCGGCTTACCTGCCGCGTGGATCGATGTCCAGCATTTTTTCTATGTAAAATTTACTAAGAAAAATCAATTTTTAAATGTTGCAAATATATGTATTTTACTTGTTCATCCCCTCGGCGGTAGTCAAATAAACACTATTTTCGATATACTACCGCTGAGGAGATATTAAAAAAGCTGTTTTTCACACATATGTATAACCATTTTTTGAACAATATTTTTACCTTTTTTGCGTGTACAAAAATCCAGGAACCTCGTAGCATAGTTGTAACGGACGTAGTTGACCATATTATTTAATTTCATAAAAATTGTTTACTTTTATAAAATGTCCCTACTCCACGCCACTGGCAAAATCACCACTCCCCGCCACTGGTCATTTTGTCCAGTTTTCGGCCCAAGCGGCTTGAAAACTTTGACTCCGAATGGCTTCGATACCACATCGCCGGCTTACCTGCCGCGTGGATCAATGTCCAGCATTTTTTCTATGTAAAATTTACTAGGAAAAATCAATTTTTAAACATTGCAAATATGTATATTTTACTTGTTCATCCCCTCAGCGGTAGTCAAATAAACACTATTTTCGATATACTACCGCTGAGGAGATATCAAAAAAGCTGTTTTTCACCCATATGTAAACCCATTTTTGAACAATATTTTTTACCCTTTTTGCGTGTACAAAAATCCAGGAACCTCGTAGCATAGTGAATCTTATCTCTTTCTGAGCGCTATGTTACGGGGGACCTCGGAAAAATACTAACTTAACATGTTTTACAAATTTGATCGCTTGAGATCATTTTTACACATTTATTTTACAAACATTTCTTATTTTTTGTCGTATCTTGACAAACAAAAAATCTAGTTGTCAAGATACACATTCCTATAACTACTATGCATTTAAACTATGTAATTGTCATTCATGTAAGCGCTCAAAATCTTTTCTAACTCGCAAATTTAAGCGACTACTATCACCATTGCTATCGACAAAATGAATATGCAACATTTTGTCGAAGGCTATAAACGCATTGTTGGCGCGGGTACAACCCCCCACCACTTTTGGGCTCCTAGCCCAATGTCGGGCGCGAGTCAGGCTAATTAAATATAAGCAGCCACATAATTAAAAATAAATCAGTTCATCTTTACCACCGAAACCAAGCGTTTTATTTATCTACAAGTGACTCCTGCCCAACATCTGCCTCACCTCGCCGAGTCTTCTGCTCCAAGATCTTCTGGTGTTACCTCTTCAAGACCAGCCGGCCCTCCTCTGGAAAACCGCCAACACCAGAAGCGAGCAGAGACAACAGCACACCCAGTGCCCACTATTCACCAAGCCTGGGTGCGGGAGGCAGATTTCATCAAATATACAACTATCATCATCATCA
This sequence comes from Hesperophylax consimilis, assembly GCF_061612785.1. Lineage (NCBI taxonomy): Eukaryota > Metazoa > Arthropoda > Insecta > Trichoptera > Limnephilidae > Hesperophylax > Hesperophylax consimilis. The sequence goes on along the minus strand of NC_142854.1, from coordinate 22,655,047 downwards.
TCGGCCGTAAAGGAGCATTCTCATCGGTTGAAGACACGGTTTGGACCCGGCGCCTAAATCTACAGTCTTGTGCGGACTCCCGTCCAGTACAAGTGGTCCTCCGAGCCGGATTCTCACACGCCTTCAACCAGGATGTCTCCAACTTTACGGTCGAGCCGGATCCAAGACGATGGATCCTCAACACCATCTGCAGATGCCCTGGATGCTGGGTCTCAGGCCACGGCTGCGGTTCACGTCACGCCTGACGTAACCCCCATGCCCACGCCCAGCACTACTCCTGACATGGCACCACCTGCACATCATGACTCACCGCCCTCCATATCTCAAGAGGATGCGATGGCGTCATTGCGACAACAGCTTCGCAGTCAAACCGAGCACATTGAGAGACTTAAAGCAGCTCTTCAATCAGCTCCAACAGCAGCAGCCCCTGCCCCTCCTGGACCTTCGAAGCTCCTGGAGAGGTCACCACCATCATGGACGCAGCCCGGCCAATCGAGCCCGGTGCCTCTGGTGGAACAGAGGTATGAGAAACCAGCAGCAGCAGCGCCTGCCCGATCTGGACCCGTACTCCTGGAAGGGTACCCTGCTCAAGGAGGACCCTGGCGCTTCCAAGGGTACAGCCCTGGATGGGTGCAGTCCGGCCAACCGAGCCCGGTGCCTCTGGTGGACCAGAGGTACTCAGCAGCGGCGCAGCCAAGGCCAGCTGGTCCCCCGCCCTCGTCACCCTGGCCCAATGCAGGGTGGCCAAACATGATGCAGCCTGGACCCTCTGGCCCCGTACCGCCCGCCCCTCTGATAGAACAGAGGCAAGCCGTACCTGAAGTGCCAGCCGGACCTGTACCTCTGGTGGACCAGAGGTACGCATCACGAGCGCAGCAAGAGCCAGCAGGCCCTGCGCAACCAGCACCCTGGACCATTCAGGGATGCCCAGTACTGGTGCAGCCTGGACCTCATGGCCCTGTGCTGCCCGTACCTCTGCCCCACCCGGGGTACCCAGCGCCGACGCCAGGATCACCTGCCGGACTGCTGGAGCAGTGGGACGTGCCATGGACACAGCCTGGACCACCTGGACCCTCTGGACCATCTGGACCATCTGGACATGTGCCGCCCGTACCACTGCGCGAACAGGAGTATGGCGTGCCGGCACGGCCAGATGGCCCGCCCACAGACAGTACCAGCGCCATGCCGAGATTCCCGCCCCAACCTACGGCGGATGAGACGGCCCAACATACCAGAGCCTGGGTTCAGCATGATGGCAGTCCCATGACTCAGCTGGCCTCCGCCCTGACAGAAGCCATCAGAGCTTCAAGGGCTCAGGACAGCCCCCGTCCCACAATCGAGGACGATCCACGAATGGCGGCCCTTATTGCCAGACAATCAATGGCCAAGGACCTGCCTCCATTCTCTGGAGATCCACTGGAGTGGCCCACCTGGAGGGCACAGTTTAACCAGTCTACCTCCACATGTCGGATGACCTCCAGCGAAAACTTGATCCGCCTACAGCGGGCCCTCAAGGGGAAAGCCCGAGAAGCCGTCGGCCCCCTTCTGATGGACCCTGCTCAGGTTCCGGAGATCCTGGCAGTCCTGGAGCAGAGATTTGGAGGGACTACTTCACTCGCTGCTCTGATGCTGGACAAAGTGAAGAAGCTGCCCCACCTCACAATTGAGGCCTCTCTGGAGGACATCGCAGACTTCTCTGGCACAGTTCAAAACCTGGTGGCATCAGTCCGCTCCCTCAACAACGATGGCTATCTGACAAATCCAGCGCTGCTCAGTGACATCGCGGGGAAGATGCCGCCCACCTTGCGGTTGGCGTGGCTGATGGAAGTGCGGCACTACGAGGCCTCCGCTACCATTTGCCAGTTTGCCGCCTTCCTGAAAACCGTCGCGAACGCCATCCCAAAGTCCGGTTTGGTTGACCCCGCGAGGTCCCGCCCACGCCGTGAACATTCGTTCTCAATAACGGAACAGTTTTCGCGAAAAAACAGTGCTCAAAATCGTGAAACATGTGACGAAAACCGTTTAGAGAACACGTCTGCCGCGTCAGAACAGTTTTGGCGAAAAAACAGTGCGTGCCAACGTGATACCCGTGAAAGTTTCATAAATACGTCTGCCGCGTCAGAAAAGTTTTCGCGAAAAAACAATTCGAACAAAAGTGACACTTGTGACAACAGTTTAAACACGTCTGCCGCGTCAGAACGGTTTTTATCGCGGGAAAACAATGTTTACAACAACAATTCTAGTGAAAAACAACAGTTCGCGAGAAATAATCGAAAGCCCCAAAATTTGTCTGGTAATAATCGAATGCCCCAAATTTTGTCTGGTAATAATCGAGAAAATAATCGAAGCGGGGAAAAAGTGCAAAACAGTTACGGTGAAGTTCGCGAGTTCGATAACCGCGCCGGGTGTGTCGAGTGTGGTGAAAATGGCCACCAACTTAGCGAATGTCGCACTTTCGCCGCGAAAGACTTAAAATATCGTTTTGAAACAGTGAACGACGCCGGTTTGTGCCGATTGTGCCTCAATGGCAAACATTATACAAAACAGTGCAAAGTTAGTGAATGGTGCGGCGTGGGGGAGTGCAGATCCCCCCACCACCGACTTCTTCACAACTATAATAACAATCGTGATAATGACATTACTGTGGCAGATGTTCACAATATGTGACGCCACACCGAAAGTGCCGTGTTAAAAGTGGTGGGAGTCATATTGTCGGGCCCGAAGCGGCAGATTAAAACCTTTGCGCTTCTGGACGAGGGCTCAACTGTCACCCTTATTGATGCCACCACAGCACAGAAAATCGGCACAACCGGACCTACCCGTGAGCTACGACTACACGGAGCAAAAAACATGTGCTCAACAGACTTGACGTCCCGCCGCGTGCCAATCACTCTACGCGGCGCCGGAATCTCTGATGAGTACGTCATAAAAGCCAATACCATCAAGCAGCTCAGCCTTCCTGTACAGAGGTACCACGGTCGCTTCATCACCCCCACACTTCTCATCGGGCAAGACAATGCTCACCTTATTGTCTCGAGGGAAGTGCGCGACGTTCGTGATTCTACGCGAATATTATCACGAACGGCGTTGGGGTGGACCACCCATGGTGGAGGGACCTCTGAACATGTGAATGAAGCTACCACATTGGCCATACGAGCCACTATGTCACCCAGGCGCACTGCCGGGAGGCATCATACAGTTCAACATGGACCATCTGGCCCCGTACCGCGAGCACCTCTGATACAGGCGGCCGTACGAGGAGTACCAGCTGGATCTGTGCCAGCACCTTTGCAGAGAAGACCACCCAGGCACCATGCCCGGTGGCATTCTACCATGCCCCATGGACCATCTGGACCCGTACCGCGAGCACCTCTGATACAGGCGGCCGTACGAGGAGTACCAGCTGGATCTGTGCCAGCACCTTTGCAGAGAAGACCACCCAGGCACCATGCCCGGTGGCATTCTACCATGCCCCATGGACCATCTGGACCCGTACCGCGAGCACCTCTGATACAGGCGGCCGTACGAGGAGTACCAGCTGGATCTGTGCCAGCACCTTTGCAGAGAAGACCACCCAGGCACCATGCCCGGTGGCATTCTACCATGCCCCATGGACCATCTGGACCCGTACCGCGAGCACCTCTGATACAGGCGGCCGTACGAGGAGTACCAGCTGGATCTGTGCCAGCATCTTTGCAGAGAAGACCACCGAGGCACCATGCCCGGTGGCATTCTACCACGCCCCATGGACCATCTGGCCCCGTACCGCGAGCACCTCTTATACAGGCGGCCGTACGAGGAGTACCAGCTGGATCTGTGCCTGCAAATGGTACGAGAAAATCAGTCGGCCCCGCGAAAGGGTCTCCCAGGCACATTGAAGTAAGGCGCCAAAACGTTGGCCTTTCTTCAACTGTGGCATAAACACTGCCCGACATCAAGAAATTCTCCTCATTTAATCATCTTATTCAAACTACCTGCCGGATACATCGTTCTATTAAAAGGTGTCGTGGAAAAAGCCACGAACAACCTGATAATCATTTAAGAACCGATGAAATCAAGGAAGCAGAGGCCCGATGGGCAAGAAAATGTCAAGAAGAGACATTTTATCATGACATAAATGCGCTCCAGAAAGGAGATCCACTACCAAGTGACAGTAGGCTCAAAGCCTTGAGCCCCTTCCTTGGACCTGACGGCCTACTGAGGATGAACTCAAGAATACGAGCCCTCAGTAACGTGCCCCAAGCAGTGCGGACACCAATAATTTTGGATGGTGATCATGCATATGCACGACTTCTGGTGAGACGTCATCACCAGGAAGCCGATCATCCGAATAAGGAGAGAACAATGGCTGAGGTGCGAGGCAGCTACCATGTGCTGCGACTGCGAACAAATATTCGCAAGATCGCCCACAACTGCCCCGCCTGCAAGATGCGCAGGAGCAAGCCAGCCCCCCCTCTGATGGGGCCCTTGCCGCTATCAAGGCTAGCCCACCATGTTCCTCCATTCACCCCTGCTGCAGACGGCCGAGTGAGGACCGCCCGGATCCAGACGAGCACCGGATTTTACGTCCACCCCGATGTGAAGCTCGCTGTAATCCTGCCGGCCCCGCCTACCGATGCAACATCAACAGTACCACCAGCCCAGCACCATCCCAGAGGGACTGGCCGCCGCGGGCTGCAACGTACCAACAAACGTCCTATTTTTTAGTTCAGCATAGCTAAACGGGGGGAGTGTAACGGACGTAGTTGACCATATTATTTAATTTCATAAAAATTGTTTACTTTTATAAAATGTCCCTACTCCACGCCACTGGCAAAATCACCACTCCCCGCCACTGGTCATTTTGTCCAGTTTTCGGCCCAAGCGGCTTGAAAACTTTGACTCCGAATGGCTTGGATACCACATCGCCGGCTTACCTGCCGCGTGGATCAATGTCCAGCATTTTTTCTATGTAAAATTTACTAGGAAAAATCAATTTTTAAACATTGCAAATATGTATATTTTACTTGTTCATCCCCTCGGCGGTAGTCAAATAAACACTATTTTCGATATACTACCGCTGAGGAGATATCAAAAAAGCTGTTTTTCACCCATATGTAAACCCATTTTTGAACAATATTTTTTACCCTTTTTGCGTGTACAAAAATCCAGGAACCTCGTAGCATAGTGAATCTTATCTCTTTCTGAGCGCTATGTTACGGGGGACCTCGGAAAAATACTAACTTAACATGTTTTACAAATTTGATCGCTTGAGATCATTTTTACACATTTATTTTACAAACATTTCTTATTTTTTGTCGTATCTTGACAAACAAAAAATCTAGTTGTCAAGATACACATTCCTATAACTACTATGCATTTAAACTATGTAATTGTCATTCATGTAAGCGCTCAAAATCTTTTCTAACTCGCAAATTTAAGCGACTACTATCACCATTGCTATCGACAAAATGAATATGCAACATTTTGTCGAAGGCTATAAACGCATTGTTGGCGCGGGTACAACCCCCCACCACTTTTGGGCTCCTAGCCCAATGTCGGGCGCGAGTCAGGCTAATTAAATATAAGCAGCCACATAATTAAAAATAAATCAGTTCATCTTTACCACCGAAACCAAGCGTTTTATTTATCTACAAGTGACTCCTGCCCAACATCTGCCTCACCTCGCCGAGTCTTCTGCTCCAAGATCTTCTGGTGTTACCTCTTCAAGACCAGCCGGCCCTCCTCTGGAAAACCGCCAACACCAGAAGCGAGCAGAGACAACAGCACACCCAGTGCCCACTATTCACCAAGCCTGGGTGCGGGAGGCAGATTTCATCAAATATACAACTATCATCATCATCATCGGCCGTAAAGGAGCATTCTCATCGGTTGAAGACACGGTTTGGACCCGGCGCCTAAATCTACAGTCTTGTGCGGACTCCCGTCCAGTACAATAGTGAATCTTATCTCTTTCTGAGCGCTATGTTACGGGGGACCTCGGAAAAATACTAACTTAACATGTTTTACAAATTTGATCGCTTTGAGATCATTTTTACACATTTATTTACAAACATTTCTTATTTTTTGTCGTATCTTGACAAACAAAAAATCTAGTTGTCAAGATACACATTCCTATAACTACTATACATTTAAACTATGTAATTGTCATTCATGTAAGCGTTCAAAATCTTTTCTAACTCGCAAATTTAAGCGACTACTATCACCAGTGCTACCGACAAAATGAATATGCAACATTTTGTCGGAGCCTATAAACTCATTGTTGGCGCGGGTACAACCCCCCACCACTTTTGGGCTCCTAGCCCAATGTCGGGCGTGAGTCAGGCTAATTAAATATAAGCAGCCACATAATTAAAAATAAATCAGTTCATCTTTACCACCGAAACCAAGCGTTTTATTTATCTACAAGTGACTCCTGCCCAACATCTGCCTCACCTCGCCGAGTCTTCTGCTCCAAGATCTTCTGGTGTTACCTCTTCAAGACCAGCCGGCCCTCCTCTGGAAAACCGCCAACGCCAGAAGCGAGCAGAGACGACAGCACACCCAGTGCCCAACATTCACCAAGCCTGGGTGCGGGAGGCAGATTTCATCATCAAATATTACTACTATCATCATCATCGGCCGTAAAGGAGCATCTCATCGGTTGAAGACACGGTTTGGACCCGGCGCCTAAATCTACAGTCTTGTGCGGACTCCCGTCCAGTACAGTTCTCTAGGCACTTTCGAATACGTTTCTCTTCCCCAATTGTAGTCCTCATCATCCGACTCAGAGGGATCATTTTTAACTTGGATCATGCCTCTTAAAAAACTTCTGGTAAAATCTCCTAGTCTGTATCCCTCTTCGAATGATTCTTCTAAACTAGAATCTTCATCGTCACTTCTTCTGAAAAAAGAACTCCCTGCTTTGGGTGAATTTTCACTGCAGTGTGGACACTCAATGAGTAAACTGGACATTCCATTACTTATTTTTGTATCTTGGCAATGTTCACAAACATAAGAACCACCTGTGTCATGGTTACAACTTGAACTGCTGGACGAATCAGACGAACGTCTGCCGAACATCTTAATGTCACCTGAAATGAAGAAAGTAAATATGTATTAAGAATTATTTTTGGCAAAAAGATTTGGTACTTTTACCTACTTGGGCACAAACAAAAATAAACTAAACAAAACTACAGTAGAGCTAAAAAATCGTCTTCCAACTGTAAACAGCTGATGCGTCAATTCATGTAACGAACAACCAAAATAAATAAACCAAAATAACAGTTTTTGAATGCACAAAACATCCAGAACTGTAAATCGCACTTACAGACAAATTTAAATCAGACAGATGAAATGCAAAACCAGAAAAGGTCGAGCTAAAACTGGACTTCGATACGCTTTGTCTAAAAAGATGTTTTTATTTTAAACTTAAATATATTTGTAATTTATGTGACCATTGGTATCAAAACTGGTCAACTCCACTTTAGGTGAATTTTCAGGAAACACCAAAACAAGTGCTGGATTTGACTATTTTTCATACCACAGCCGCTTTTTAAACCGGTTTCTGTTACAAAATATGCGGATATGACTGCTTTTGAAAAATAAGAACTGTTCTTTTGTTAATAATGAACACAGTTCAATACTTAGTTTATTTTTTTTTAAATTTTGGATTTGACCAGTTTTGATACAAAAAACTCATATGTAAAAATAAAATTTGGATAGTTTTATCTAAGATTCTATCTAGATATCTAGGTTTCAAACCAATTATTTATAACTTCATAATCATTCAAAAAGATAGTTGCCAAAAATATTGGAAAAATTATTTGCAAGATAATATTGTTAATTCTGAATTTGAAGTTTGAAATTTAGCAAAATTACGTATAATAATTAGATACCAATGATCGAGTAGTTAAAAACTTTGACCCGGTAAGACAGAGATCGTGAGTTCGATTAATAGTTGAGACCGTTTTTTTTATTTTCTGTGTCTTGTTCTGTTTCATATTTCGTTTAGATTTATTAGTATTAATAATGCCCATAGTTGCTAAATAAGATTCCATTCAATGTACCTGCGCGTTCAACACGCTCTTGTGTCCTGTTCAGGGTTGATCAAAGCAAAACGAACTCTAAGGAGAATTTTTCCCTGAACAGACTATGCAATAATTACAATAGCGTATTATCCAAGGTCGACATTTTCAGTTGCGAACTTACCAAATACAAGAGGTCCATAAAAGAATATTTCTCTGATGGTTTGTGAATAAAGTTTATGTCTTTATTATTTATATTTCTATTATGATTTGATTTATATCTACAACCTCTCTCCATGGCTATAAATGTATTGTTATGTAAATTTTTCGTTTTATTTAATCTTTTGTTTTGTATAAATTCTTTAATTCATATTCCTTTCTCACATCTTTAATTTACTTATTCCATATTATGCTGTTTCAGTAGAGGTAAAGTCACAAGGAGGAAATCCATAATTGGTTTTATTTTATTTATACAATACTTATGTAGGTACAAACTGATTAAATGTAAACTGTCGATTTCCCGAAAATGAACAAATAAATAAATATTCTTATTTAATAATATACAGTTTTTCGGGCTTTTTTTGGGTTCGGTCCTGTTAATTTATATACGTACATTGATAAGATAAGCTTTAAAGATAATCAATTGGTTCGTATTCGTATGGTGTGTGATATTATTCAGGAATCATCATTAAAAACAATTTAATATTCAGAAAGCTTACCGATTTAAATATACTTTAAATAAAATGGGTGTTATTGCCATTGAAAATTTGAGCACACACTGCACTTTGAAACTGGCAGAATATCAACTACTCGTAACTCACTCAAACGGTATAAAACGTTGTATTTGGTCGAACATTCACGGGGCAACTGGCTAAATTTAGATAGATTGTTTGTTTATTTCGATAAGAAATCAGATAGGGAGTTAGAAAATGGTTTTAGATTTTTTCATGTATGATCGTAGAGTCTGACAACAAATTAATAGTCGACACAAAATGGAAGGAGCTGATTTTGTTTATGGTTTTAAATGTCAACACCAAAATTGTTGAAAGGAAAATGAAACGTTACTAAAAAATAATTATAATCCAAGTGACTATGGAGATGATTCTACATTAGAAATTTAATTTTCGACCAGATCTGAATAGTGAGTAATTTCCCACCTTCCTCTTCCTCGTCTCCTGCCCCTCTCCACTCAGCACTATCCACTGTTATGTTAACTTTTGTTATATTTTGACAAAATTAAATTAAAATTAAATTGTAAAAATTATTCAAAAACAAAAACAAAAAGATTACAAAAAAACTCTTATATTAACTGTTATGTTTACTGTTATATTGCCTGCCGGGCACCTCAGAACAGTGGCAATTCAACACACTTCATCACACCTGAAAGTGATTGGTTCACAGCTTTTTTTTTCACTTTTAATAACTTTTCTTAGTCACTTTTCATCAGTGTGTTGAATTGCCGCTGTGCTGAGTTGCCATGGAACCCTATATTCTTCGGATTTCAGTTAGCTGCATCTCATGGTATACATGGCAACCAGATTGCAGTTAGCTGCATCTCATGGTATACATGGCAACCAGATTGCAGTCAGCTGCATCTCATGGTATACATGGCAACTAGATTGCAGTTAGCTGCATCTCATGGTATACATGGCAACTAGATTGCAGTTAGCTGCATCTCATGGTATACATGGCAACTAGATTGCAGTTTGCTGCATCCCATGGTATACATGGCAACTAGATTGCAGTTAGCTGCATCTCATGGTATACATGGCAACTAGATTGCAGTTAGCTGCATCTCATGGTATACATGGCAACTAGATTGCAGTTAGCTGCTTCTCATGGTATACATGGCAACTAAATTGCAGTTTTCTTCATCTCATGGTATACATGGCAACTAGATTGCAGTTAGCTGCATCTCATGGTATACATGGCAACTAGATTGCAGTTAGCTGCATCTCATGGTATACATGGCAACTAGATTGCAGTTAACTGCATCTCATGGTATACATGGCAACTAAATTGCAGTTTGCTGCATCTTATGGTATACATGGCGACTAGATTGCAGTTAGCTGCATCTCATGGTATACATGGCAACTAAATTGCAGATTGCTGCATCTCATGGTATACATGGCAACTAGATTGCAGTTAGCTGCATCTCATGGTATACATGGCAACTAGATTGCAGTTAGCTGCATCTCATGGTATACATGGCAACTAGATTGCAGTTAGCTGCATCTCATGGTATATATGGCAACTAGATTGCAGTAAGCTGCATCTCATGGTATACATGGGCAACAGAATTGCAGTTGGCTGCATCTCATGGTATACATGGCAACCAGATTGCAGTTAGCTGCATCTCATGGTATACATGGCAACCAGATTGCAGTCAGCTGCATCTCATGGTATATATGGCAACTAGATTGCAGTAAGCTGCATCTCATGGTATACATGGGCAACAGAATTGCAGTTGGCTGCATCTCATGGTATACATGGCAACCAGATTGCAGTTAGCTGCATCTCATGGTATACATGGCAACCAGATTGCAGTCAGCTGCATCTCATGGTATACATGGCAACTAGATTGCAGTTAGCTGCATCTCATGGTATACATGGCAACTAGATTGCAGTTAGCTGCATCTCATGGTATACATGGCAACTAGATTGCAGTTTGCTGCATCCCATGGTATACATGGCAACTAGATTGCAGTTAGCTGCATCTCATGGTATACATGGCAACTAGATTGCAGATAGCTGCATCTCATGGTATACATGGCAACTAGATTGCAGTTAGCTGCTTCTCATGGTATACATGGCAACTAAATTGCAGTTTTCTGCATCTCATGGTATACATGGCAACTAGATTGCAGTTAGCTGCATCTCATGGTATACATGGCAACTAAATTGCAGTTTGCTGCATCTTATGGTATACATGGCGACTAGATTGCAGTTAGCTGCATCTCATGGTATACATGGCAACTAAATTGCAGATTGCTGCATCTCATGGTATACATGGCAACTAGATTGCAGTTAGCTGCATCTCATGGTATACATGGCAACCAGATTGCAGTCAGCTGCATCTCATGGTATACATGGCAACTAGATTGCAGTTTGCTGCATCTCATGGTATACATGGCAACCAGATTGCAGTCAGCTGCATCTCATGGTATACATGGCAACTAGATTGCAGTTTGCTGCATCTCATGGTAAACATGGCAACTAGATTGCAGTTAGCTACATCTCATGGTATACATGGCAACTAGATTGCAGTTAGCTGCATCTCATGGTATACATGGCAACTAGATTGCAGTTAGCTACATCTAATGGTATACATGGCAACTAGATTGCAGTTAGCTGCATCTCATGGTATACATGGCAACTAGATTGCAGTCAGCTGCATCTCATGGTAGACATGGCAACTAGATTGCAGTTAGCTACATCTAATGGTATACATGGCAACCAGATTGCAGTTAGCTGCATCTCATGGTATACATGGCAACCAGATTGCAGTCAGCTGCATCTCATGGTATACATGGCAACTAGATTGCAGTTAGCTGCATCTCATGGTATACATGGCAACTAGATTGCAGTTAGCTGCATCTCATGGTATACATGGCAACTAGATTGCAGTTTGCTGCATCCCATGGTATACATGGCAACTAGATTGCAGTTAGCTGCATCTCATGGTATACATGGCAACTAGATTGCAGATAGCTGCATCTCATGGTATACATGGCAACTAGATTGCAGTTAGTTGCTTCTCATGGTATACATGGCAACTAAATTGCAGTTTTCTGCATCTCATGGTATACATGGCAACTAGATTGCAGTTAGCTGCATCTCATGGTATACATGGCAACTAAATTGCAGTTTGCTGCATCTTATGGTATACATGGCGACTAGATTGCAGTTAGCTGCATCTCATGGTATACATGGCAACTAAATTGCAGATTGCTGCATCTCATGGTATACATGGCAACTAGATTGCAGTTAGCTGCATCTCATGGTATACATGGCAACTAGATTGCAGTTAGCTGCATCTCATGGTATACACGGCAACTAGATTGCAGTTAGCTGCATCTCATGGTATACATGGCAACTAGATTGCAGTCAGCTGCATCTCATGGTATACATGGGCAACAGAATTGCAGTTGGCTGCATCTCATGGTATACATGGCAACCAGATTGCAGTTAGCTGCATCTCATGGTATACATGGCAACCAGATTGCAGTCAGCTGCATCTCATGGTATATATGGCAACTAGATTGCAGTAAGCTGCATCTCATGGTATACATGGGCAACAGAATTGCAGTTGGCTGCATCTCATGGTATACATGGCAACCAGATTGCAGTTAGCTGCATCTCATGGTATACATGGCAACCAGATTGCAGTCAGCTGCATCTCATGGTATACATGGCAACTAGATTGCAGTTAGCTGCATCTCATGGTATACATGGCAACTAGATTGCAGTTAGCTGCATCTCATGGTATACATGGCAACTAGATTGCAGTTAGCTCCATCTAATGGTATACATTGCAACTAGATTGCAGTTAGCTGCATCTCATGGTATACATGGCAACTAGATTGCAGTCAGCTGCATCTCATGGTAGACATGGCAACTAGATTGCAGTTAGCTGCATCTCATGGTATACATGGCCACTAGAATCCAGTTAGCTGCATCTCATGGTATACATGGCAACTAGATTGCAGTTTGCTGCATCTCATGGTATACATGGCAACTAAATTGCAGTAAGCTGCATCTCATGGTATACATGGCAACTAGATTGCAGTTAGCTGCATCTCATGGTATACATGGCAACTAGATTGCAGTCAGCTGCATCTCATGGTAGACATGGCAACTAGATTGCAGTTAGCTGCATCTCATGGTATACATGGCCACTAGAATCCAGTTAGCTGCATCTCATGGTATACATGGCAACTAGATTGCAGTTTGCTGCATCTCATGGTATACATGGCAACTAAATTGCAGTAAGCTGCATCTCATGGTATACATGGCAACTAGATTGCAGTTAGCTGCATCTCATGGTATGCATGGCAACTAGATTGCAGTTTGCTGCATCTCATGGTATACATGGCAACTAGATTGCAGTTTGCTGCATCTCATGGAATATTTTGGAGTCCAAGCTTAGATAGGTTGAACAATTACAAATAAAAGTTACATTCGGTTTCATAGAAAACCCATCATGAACAAAAAAACGGCGATTTACATAAACAAAAATCATCCGAATATTATTGATTAGTGATGATCACCTACAATACGTAACTACCTATGGCTTAGGTGCCTACTGGTTTTTACAAAGGGTGCCAAAACTATACTCGCGCCAGGCTCCTTTTGGCTCAGGGCCGGCACTGCCAATACCATGCCTCAACAGTAACAATATTATGTTCATAACATATATACGGCATGGCGCTAGTAAAAACCTCAAGGTCGCTGTATTTAGTGTTAGGAATTATCAGCGCCTTGGCTCCTTGGCAAGTCGGCGCCCGGAGCGAGCTGCTCCAACTATGAATATTCTTTTAAGCAAAGTATCTTTTTTCTTGCACCTGCTTTACCAAATAATATATTTTATATCAACATTAGATTTTAAAAAATCAACGCATTCTTCTCAACCTCTGCGTTTTAGTTTAACGCATGTGGTTCGCTACGTTTGATGACTTAGCAGGGGTGCCCTGGTTCATGGGTTGAGGTTTGTCTAGGTCTTGGTGGCGGATATGTCAACCTACTCTGTGTGGCCGTTAGTAGTTTTGTCCGTATAAAAACTCAATTCTTTCAAGAAAGGCATACAAATACAATAATATATTGTATTTGTGTAACCTAACCTAACTTTACGTGTTCATAGATGGCGTTAATTTAATTATTTTATTCAAATACGCTTTTCGCAAGTTATGCTCTTCAATTTTACGATGAATTATTTGTTTGCGCTCGTACATATGCATTATGAATATGAATAAATAGTTTTGTTCGTATACAAACCCAATTCTTTCAAGAAAATTATCAATTATTTTCTTACAAATACAATATTGATGGGTGATTCAAACCAATATTGTATTTGTATTGTATGCTTTTCTTGAAAGAAATCTGTTTGAATACGGAAAAAAACTATTTATTAATTTTCATGCTTATGTACGGGCGAAAACAAATAATTCAATAATTTGAAAAAGCGTATTTAAATAAGATTTGTTTTTTATTTGTATCGAACGTGCAGATTATAAAGTACGTTACGTTTACCCTTCAACCTTTTAAATCAAGCGTTCTCAAGACATAACTGTGATAGTTTGAGTTGAAAAGCATAGATGGCTTTACTAGTACTTTTAAATAGTTCCGACAGATGTCACTATTAAGAGACTATGGGGTTAGTTGGTATAAAGCATCAAAACGATAATTCATCACATGTTTAGTTATAGTTATAACAAGTGATGAAACAAAAACTTTATTAACTGGGTTATGTAGGTTAGGTTTAAAAAAAAATTTCATCGTTTCTAATGACTTTATATCACTTTTTAAAGGTGTGTTGATTTATAATGAAACCGAGACTTTTTTATAGGACTTTAGGGAGGCGTTATAGATCGATTTTTGTTTTATCCAAGAACACATTACAAGTATTCAAAGATAATACTCGATTATTTCAAAGGCCAAGATGTATTTAATTTCTAAAACACGTGATTTTGCATTATTACGTAGTGTTCCTCCTTAGTCCATAGATGTGCTTTATTTCAAATAAATCCATTTCAAATGGAAATGCAAAATGGGTATTTTCCACAGACATAGGAATTAATAGACGAGAAGATAAAGGCGAGGGGTAAAATCAACTGTTGAAGAACGAAGGGAGTGAAGATGACTGTGATTCGTCAATAAATCAATCTGACAGTAAATAGGCATCTCGCATTATAATATCACCATTTACTTCTTAAAAGTAAAATCTGCTTTGAATGAATAGACATTTTTACATGGGAGCGCAAATTACTCGCCACGTTATGAACAAATTTGCGAAGTCCAAATTCGGCAAAGTAAGGCAGCTTCTATATTCAGAGTCGTAGTTAGTTTCAGAGTATTTAGTTAAGACACTTTTATAAATGTTCATAATTTACTTCCCAGCAACCAACCAGCTTTGTGTTTCGCGTCCAGACGTTTCTCGATGTGATAGTAACAACTGATTCATATTATACGATGTGAATATGCTTAAAATAAAATAAAATAATGCTTATATATGGAATGTAATACGACAATTGGGTTTATTCTCTTTTTTCGCATCTATTTTTACCAGTTTTCATAGTACAAGTAAACATTTTGCCGTGTTATTTCGTAAAATGAACCGATGATGCCTCGACCATAGTTCGCACAAGAATGATGACGTCACGTTTTCAAATATCACTTGAGGCCGTACGCGAGCCCAGCCGGCTCAATGGAACCGGTATGGGGAGTGGGGATAATACGCTTTTAATCACTTAGGGCAGGTCTACTAATATTCATATGTCTATGGTATTTTCCATTTTGCATTTTAAATGCTTTGCTAAAAACCATTTTGCATTTTAAATGCTTTTTTGCAACATTCTTCCTACTATCTCCACTCATCTTTTTTCCATAAGCCCCAAATATCAGTTGGTCCTCAACCTCGCTATGAGAGATAATTTCCATTTGTCAAGTTGCTCCCTGGTAGGAGCCCTGGCAATTGAGTGATACCATTACAAAAAATACTGATTCAAATACTGAAAATGGAGCCATGACGCTGTAATATGATATGTTAGATGGCAGTTTCTATGTTTTTACGTTGGCAACATTAGTCCCGCGCAAATTTTTTGTGGTTTCATAATCTGTAGTCGTGGTGTTTTTGGATTTACCATCATGTAATATGTTTGTTCTACATTGATGTCCATTATTAAATGAAAAATTGTTTAAAAATTCTATAATAATTTTGATTGTTTGACCCGAGAAACCATTTTACATTTTGAAAATAGATAATTTGCATTTTGCATTTGAAATGCTTTTCTAAAAACCATTTTGCATTTTCAAATGGAAAAGTTTTGACCCATTTCCATTTTGCATTTCAAATGGTTTTGGGTACCCATTTTGCACATCTCTGAACATTACACATAATTTGTGTTTTAATAATGTGCTGTAATAGGGAAAGTCAACAAATAAATAAAAAACAAATCAATTATTAAAATAACATATATTTATGTAACATTATATAAGAATCAATAGAACGAACATACACAGTTTTATTAAAGAATAATTTGTCTCGCCATTTTATACACCAAACAAAGCGAAACGTCTGCAATTAAATTACATGAAATAATATTACGTCAATTACTGTCAAAGATGTATTTTTTTAATATTTCTTGTATTTACATAAAAAAATTATAAAATACAGTACAAATAGGAATGTTTA
Organism: Hesperophylax consimilis; assembly: GCF_061612785.1. NCBI lineage: Eukaryota > Metazoa > Arthropoda > Insecta > Trichoptera > Limnephilidae > Hesperophylax > Hesperophylax consimilis. The sequence goes on along the minus strand of NC_142854.1, from coordinate 22,638,631 downwards.
ACTAAATATCATTGAAAACTGTTTTCCTTAAATAAAATCATTTTTAAAAGACGACAAAAAAATAATGATTGTGATATTTAATGATGACGGAAAAAATATATTTTTGGCTTTTGCAAGTATTACATTTCTTAAAAAATAAATAATGGTTACATTGTGCAAATCATTTCATTCAATGTTATTACAAAATTTAAAATAATTTTTTTTTTCAAAAACTGTTAAGCACCAGTAGTTTGTTTATGCACCTTTTTTTTCAAAATCCATCACAAATGTTTTTCAAAAAGGAAAATCAAATACCATATTTACTAACACAGACCACACTGTAGAAACTGTACTGACAGTTAAAGACAGTTTTCGGACTTCTTGCACTGGGTTTAACAGATTTTAGTACTAAACCCAGTGCGATAAGTCCGAAATCAGGTATCTTTATCTGTCAGTGCAGTTTCTACAGTACAGCCTTAATAATAAGGATGGAGGTAATAAAAGTGGAATCTGATAAATGCTAAATACAAAATATATAAAAGATATTGTTTTATATTAATAATTTAATTTTGAACCAACATATAAAATGTTTATTTTATTTAATAATAATAACATAGTATTTGTATAGCGCAGTTTTATATAATTTCACTTCAAGTGCGCAAGGCAGGTAATTGAAATGACGTTTGCCTAAAAATTCCACATATAAAAGTGTGCAAATTTCACGATGAAAGAGCTCGCTAAAGAGTTTTAACTGCTTCAGAAAAACAGATTTCTGATTATGATTATTAATAAATCTTTCTTTACTCAAAGCCAACACCAAAAAAAAACTATTAGAAATAATCCTGTTATTTAAGCGAAAAATTATACCTATTGACAGAAGCAACATTTAACTGAAAATTGTAGAAAACAACTACCAATGAAGACAAATCTCCATGCTATAAAGGTGATGGAGAGCCGGTATTTCAGTAACTGTTAGTAATTGTATAAGTCAGCTTAGCCTAGCCCTAAGCTCCACGAGAAAGCAACTTTATGGATGTAAATATGTATCTCTCTTAGCGAGCTTACGAGCAACTGAAATTCCGGCCCATAATGGAATTAACTATTTACACTAATGCCCAGTTTGACAGAGTTAACTTTGCAAGTGGTCGAAAGGGGAAACAAATTCGCCATGTTTTTTGTTTTTATTGTAGAAAGCGATACAAAAAGGAAAACGTTGACAAGTGATAACCACGACAATTCCAGTATTACGAGGAACTGCCGTCGTGACGAACCCCGACTGCAAAGTTAAACTTGTCGATCAGTAAAATGGCAAATCATGCACAAATCTTTTATGTTGCAAGTACTTTACCATCATAAGTTCAAAATATATAATTAGTTTATGAGTTGGTTTTGCTTGACGAGGATACGCACACAACCCAATTCAAAAATTTGGATGAAATCCATTATTTAATATCATTTATGTGATACTGTGCAAGAATCCCGACAGTCTGGAGCCAGTGGAACTATGGCAGCCTCAATTTGGAGAATGTTGCAATGAAGGAAGTGGAAAGCGGAAGTTTGGGAAATATTACGTAGGAACTGAAAAATCATTGGATAGCGTAATAAATTGTATATAATATAATAAAAATTACACATTTGATTTTAACAATATCAATTTAGCCAATGTTCCTTATCACGAGAACAGTTTTTTGCGTGAACCGCGTATTATGAAATGCGTACAAAAATATTTTTAAAGCGTGCAACAAAACAACACCATGTAAGTTAAGTAAAATAAAAATAAAAAACTATCGACGGATTTGTATTATTATCGTGAATTCAGAATTTAATTTGCCAACACTAAAAATATGTAAGGCATACATTAAATAAATTATTTAAAACATAAAAAATTACAATATATTTTATTTAAATTCATAAATGAGGTTAGTATTGCAATAATATTACGTGAAACATATTGAAAAATCCTCATTGTAAATTATATCCAAAATCGTGTGCAAAAATATATTACAATATCATTTATGTGAGTTCAATATAGCGTATGTGCTAGTTTTGTATGGAGCTTTCAAACATTGAAATCGACCAATAAACTGGTTGTTCTCGCTTCAAGTCAATACCGCGAACGAATCATCCCCAGTACATAAGCAAGAAAGAGCGCGAATAACCTGGGATAGTTTCTTGTCTCTACAGAACATTTTTACAAATGGTTCTTCCGCGATATTGAACTTACAATGACTTATATACAGCAAAAAGCATATTTTATCGTATCAGCATATGCAGGGTACACAGGTGCACAACTTACTGGTAAAATCACATCCAAAGTTATCTGCATACAAGTTTGTTAAGTCTCGTGTTATTGTTCCTTTGTATAAGATTTTACCTTTGTTTACAACATTAAAAAGAGTACCAACCTAAGAAAGAAACAATTGAAAATGAAAAGAAAAAAACAACAAAAAAAATGCTGCCCTTGATATTTACAGTACAATAGAGATGACACATTTATTCAAATGTAGATTATTTTTGCAATGGCGATAATGCTTAATCTCTCAAACACTTGATAGATCTTGAAGCATTCTTACTGTTTTGGATTTTGGTGGTGTCGCCAGTAGGCAAACAAGATTTCAAACAAGATGACAGCGATAATCTCAAGAATGTTTAACTTGTTCTTGATGCAGAGTCTCTTATATTGTAGTTGTTTGAATTTTGCTGTTATCGCCAGTAGGCAAACAAGATTTTAAACAAGATGGCGGCAGTGATTAATTTGTTGAACTTATTGGGTCCTTTATGAAGAAGTCGTCTTTAATCTTCTCATCAGATAAATTGTGTTTGCTTCTCGTGCCGTCGGGAATTCGATGATGCAGGTGTGGCCACTACGCGAACAAGAATTTATAAACAATGGTGGCGATGATTCCTAGAATGAGCGGTACTACCCAGGATCCCAGTGAACTGAAACATAGCAACACTCGACACATTCAGAAAAGAAGAAAAACAATAATTATAAAAGCTGGAAGGCACAGACAGTGAGGAAATGAGAAATACAACATAATACAATTCTAATGTATCGCATATCTAAATAATAATGTCAGTTCGAAGATCAAGGCTTGTAACATGAATTATTCAAAAGAACAGTGTTAAAGTTGGTTGGCCACATTGATTCTGAATATAACAGCTTCATCTATGTATTGTATAGATGGTGTAGATATGGTGTCCGGAAACTAGCGGTAAAAACGAAGTTTGAGGTCAATTTTACAGTGTAACGTTTTTGATTTTAGCTATTATTTTCGAGTAAATCGAGTCCAAAGTTGGAGTTTTTTTGGTAAAATTTTCTGTTAAATTTATGTTTAATTGCATGAAAGCCCATTAAAAGCTCCAAGAGCTTTATTAATCAGTTGACAGAAAAAATATAAAAAAAGTTTTTTTTGGTTTAGATTAATGAAAAAATAAACCCATAAAAAACGATGTTTTTTTACTAAAATACATCTATTTTAAAATGTCTTTAAAATGTATTTTTTTTAATTAAATTTGATTTGACTGAGAATTGAACCTTCCTGCACAGGAACAAGAGTCAACAACTCAATCAACCTGGCCAAATGCCAATCGGGTAGGACAGACATTTATTTTGTATAATAACTGCTGTAATTTCATCTGAATTCAGAGAAATGTCTGCGTGTGTGTTTGCGTAATTTCCACAAAAAATTGATAGAATGCATTGTCATCGACATCGAGCTCGATCGGATGTCGGGAATAATTGTCGTATTCAATTTGAATCCGTCTAAATCAAAGATCAGTGGATCAAAATTAATTTGGATACTCATCATGGTTTTTACTATCATTTAGAAAATCTATTCCGGAAGGTTTATATATATAATACATGCTTATTACATTTATAGAAAGTAGAAATAATATACTACGGAATTGTATATCTTAAAAAAGGACTACAGAAAAGTGTTCGTTGGTACATGTATATCTCCTAAGGAGAACCCCCAGCAACATCGCTCAAACGAACGGGCACAACTCGAAAACTAGTCGACCGATTCCGATGAAAAATTCAAAGTTTGTTCTTATTAGTGCCAGGAGTGTTTAGAGAGTGGTTTGAGTGGTAGGAGAAGTCGGTGACGCCCGAGGAATAGTTAATGCAATATCTGTGCACCGGAGTGAGATACGGAATCCAATTAATGTCGATGTAATGTAGATTTTTAACAGTAACATTGTGGCATACAGTAGTGAATGGAGAAAGAAGTCAGTGACGCCCCGAAAAGACAGTCTTACAACAAAATTTTGAGCCTGAAAATGTTATATAATTTATGTAAAAATTCTCTTTTCTCACGGTCTGTGAAACATCAATGCAAGAAAAATAATAATAGTTTACTAGAGAAAACACAGTGCTAGGAATAAAACACAATACACAATATGCAAGAAAAAGTTGAATGTCCTAGAGTTTCATTATTTTGTTTTTAGAGTCAGAAATAAATAAAATTATTCAAAATTAAAATGAATTTTAATGATGGTGATGTATGTGGTAAATGAATTGAATGCCTTTAGGTTTCTATAAATTCTCAGGCGGGCTAGAGCAGAGAGAGAACTGCTTAGATTAATAAAAATCAGGAAAATTTCATATCTGGGTCATGTACTTCGAGGGGAGAAGTATCACTTGCTCCAGTTAATATTGAAAGGCAAGATAGAGGGTCGCAGAGGGCCTGGTAGGAGACAAATGTCTTGGCTGCGAAATATACGAGAGTGGACCGGCATTAGAAGTGTGGAGGAGCTATTCCGGGCAGCGCAAGACAAAGAGACATTTTCTAGAGTGATCGCCAACGTCGGGGGATGATACGGCACATGAAGAAGAAGAAGGTTTCTATATACACAGCGTCCGGAAACTAGTGATACAAGCGGGAAACTGGTGAATCTACATAACATAGAAAACCTAATAAATAAATGATGAATACTTGGAGCAGGTGGATGAGTTTGTGTATTTGGGAAGTATGTTCTAGAGAGATGGGAAGGCTGATAGAGATATTGACAGAAGGGTAATGCAGGAAACTATGTTATGGATGACTGAACGTGGTTGGCGCAAACATAAAATTGGCCAAATAAGTTAAGCTAGCAGTTCGCAATGGAGTGCTGGTACCTACCCTGATGTATGGCAGGGAGGTGTGGAACTGGCAGAGGAAGGAGAGAAGCAGACTGATTCTTGAGGCGTATGTGTGGTAAAACCATGTAAGATCGTGTGAGAAATGTGGAGTATCGCAAATAATGCAAGTTTGATGCAAGCGTAATGAGTAAGATTAAGAAAGGGAAGTTTAGATGGTTTGGGTATGTAGAGCGAATGATCAAATAAAGGAGTGCAAAGAGAATATTTGATGCCAAACGTGAGGAAGACATGGCAAGATCAAGTGAATCAGATACTCGATTCGGGCCATGTCACGAGACGATGTATGAATGTGAATGAGGCAAGAATTGGCGGTCTGTCCTCTCCGCCTACCCCTGCGAGGAAACGGCATAATGAATAGTTAGTTAGTTAGCATTTTGAATTATTAATTTATATTTTTTTCAGAAACTGACTTTTCTGAAAGTTGAAAGAATACATTTGGAGCCGCGTCTTCACTTCGACACATTTTAAAAGACAGTAAACAGCTGATAGTAGTCACGTAGCGACCAATTTATTTCAATTTTGACCTAAAAAATTCCATCTTTGGACTCGATTTACTCGAAAACGAGAGCTCAAATAAAAAAAAGTTTTAACACAAAATCGACTCGAAATGTGATTTAGATTAATCAGTTTCCTGTTTGTACCACTAGTTAAAGGACACCATGTATATTGTTGTTTCAATGTTGAGTTAGATCGGATAAAAACTGAGACGTCATGGGGGACAAATGGCAATTTTTGGGTAAATATGTTTAGATTATGGTCTGAAAATAACAATGGAGGGAAATTGCTTTGAATGGCAACACCAAGATGGTGCAAAGGTTAAAGGATGTACGTACGTGTTTTCAGTGGCGTTAGATTACCGATAGTCATTCTGGGACCAGAGTATTTTTGCCTCAAATAGTTTATTTTTATTTTTAATGTATAAAGAAGAGAGAGTGTAGAATAGCTTTGTTTTTTATAAAAATCTACAAAAAATTTCCAAGATTGATGTAGTTTTGCACACTTGACCTTCAAAACAAGAGGAAGATGTTATCCCCTTTCCCACCCCTTAACCCTTTCACACCCGCATTATTGTTTCCACATATATAAAATATGTAATGCTTGATAATACCTCAGAAAATTATTTGAAAATTTTTGGTATTTCATTTTTTATTTTTTTAGAAATTATTCAATGTTAATTTGGATTAACATTGGATGTCAGAGGGTTTTTTTTTAAATAGTAAGGTAAAATAAACATAACAAAAAAAGTAATAAAAAAACTCATGTCAAAAATGCACATTTACAATGTAGTGATAATCTCTAAGGTACAAACAAATAACATTTTAACTAAAATTCATTCAGAAATAATCTAGGATGATAAATCTTTAAAAATTCGCCATACTAGTCGAAAACATGTCAGTCACTACCAGCGTTAATTTGAATGAACATTTAAATTCATTTACAATATTCTGGCAAATGACTGTGAACAGTGAATTGAACTGATGTTATTATTATAGAACACATCTTAATGCGTTAAAATATTCGTAATTCGAGTAGAAAATATTGATATCTCACTTTAAATGAAGTAATCAATAACGCAGAAATTCAATGAAAATCAGCAGATGTCAAAATATTTATCGTTGTTGTGGCGGGAATAACCGAGCGGAAAAAATAGACATCAAAGAAAAGATTATAAGCTATAAGAAAACAAAAACATGGCTTTTCTAAATCGCTACCGTTACGGTAAAAAAATCACAAAGTTCGTGTTAATTTGAATTAACACTGGGGATGAAAGGGTTAAAGCAGAATTTTGATAATTCTTATGAAATTTTACACACTTGACGTTCAAAAGAAGAGTAAACTTTTTTTTATTTTTCATCATTTACCTCACACAGGAAGCCCTAAAGAAAATAATTTGCCTTGTGCCTTAGTCAAATTTTGGTATTTTGTGTGGTGGGTCTTTTATAAGGAAAGGTAGGAGAGAAAGTTCTGGGAAGGCAAAAGGTATGAGGGTTGTGTAGGAATCTAGGGATCAGTGTGACCAGGAGTGACGGACGAACGAATATATCACTCTCACTGCGGAGCAAGGCGACAGGTCGAGATACCAGTTGGAGAGGTCAAAGCTGAACACAACTCACCCGATAAACCTGAGCACCCCTTCTAAATCACCAAACGTAGGGAACCACTCGGCTTGACCTATGTTGGTTATCCAATAAATAGTAGCAAGCAGCAGTATCCAAACCCGCCTCCCAACTTGAAAACTTACCAGTGGCGGTCAACACCAAGCATGTCATATCCAGAGATGTGCAAAATGGGTACCCAAAACCATTTGAAATGCAAAATGGAAATGGGTCAAAACTTTTCCATTTGAAAATGCAAAATGCAAAATGGTTTTTAGAAAAGCATTTCAAATGCAAAATGCAAAATACCTATTTTCAAAATGCATTGAAAATGCAAAATGGTTTCTCGGGTCAAACAATCAAAATAATTATAGAATTATTAAACAGTTTTGTCATTTAATAATGGACATCAATGTAGAACAAACATATTACATCATGGTAAATCAAGAAATGCAACGACTACAGATTATGAACCACAAAAAATTTGCGCGGGACTAATGTTGCCAACGTAAAAACATAGAAACTGCTATCTAACATTTAATATTACAGCGTCATGGCCCCATGTTCAGTATTTGAATCAGTATTTTTTGTAATGGTATCACTCAATTGCCAGGGCTTCTACCAGGGAGCAACTTGAAACATGTAAATTATCTCTCATAGCGAGGTTGAGGACCGACTGATATTTGGGGCTTATGAAAAAAAGATGAGTGGAGATAGTAGGAAGAATGTTGCAAAAAAGCATTTAAAATGGAAAATGCATTGAGAAAAGCATTTAAAATGCAAAATGCAAAATGGTTTTTAGAAAAGCATTTAAAATGCAAAATGGAAAATACCCATTTTGCATTTCCATTTGAAATGGATTTATTTGAAATAAAGCACATCTCTGGTCATATCCTAGCACTCTAACTCATTGAAAAGTCACGGACCACCCCTGAAACTTATTGTCTACCTCTGATTTAGCTTTACTTCATGAAACAGTTATCAGGGATAAGTTTATTTGTATTTAAATGAGTTAGAACAAAGGCCTTTATCTAAAAACAAATATGTTGCGAATATTAAATTTAACAAGTAAATTATGTTATTTACGGACAAAATCTTAAGACATATAAAGCATAAGGAAAAACAATTTAAATTGCATGAACAAAATATTTATAATTACTTTCTGCATCTGTGTTTTCTCCTAAATAAAAAACATGATTGTTGGCAAGAATTTTGACTTTAATATACTTGGGGATTTACAACGCTCATTAAGGACTTCAATAGAATAACCCTGATCTAGATGCAAGGATATAAAGGAATCGAGGGTAACGAACGGGCTGACAGCTAGCAAGGAAAATAGTGGAAGCACCACTAATGGAATCCGAGCCGGCTGTAAGAGTGTCAGCTTTCCACACCAAATTATGTATTGAAAGATGGGTCAAATCCCCGCACTGGAAGGAATGGGAGAGGGTACCCGGAATGAGACAATCGAAACAAGCCAGCCAACTATTCAATATGGACAATGCCTCACAGAGGGAACTGGTAGATACCTCAGGAGACACTTGCATCTGTCGGGAGTGGAAAACATCAAAAGATCCAGGAAATGTGAAGAGGATGAAGAGACTCCAATTGACACATGGTGCCAATCTCCCGTCTGTTGGGAACATGGCACAGATACCTGAGAAGACACATTGTGGAACCAGGAGACATAGCCACATATCCTATGACAACCCTGTGAACTTTATCAAAGGGAACCGGGTTGAATGAAGTATCCGTAAACCGTCGTAAAATTAAAATAACACCACATTTTATCATGGATCATTATTTTTAATGTGTTAAAGAAAGAATGCCAACTGACTGGCGCCAATGGAACTTTGGGATCCAAAATTTAACAGAACAATCAACATTTCTATCCGGAACGGGGCAAAATATACCGCAATTAATATTATCAAATACTTATGCAAGAGTTCTGACTTTGAAGATTAGAAAACTCAATCAGAATACAACTATTACAGTAAAGTTATTCTGACTGGGATATTTAATCAGTGATTGTACGATTATGGTGTTCCAATCAATAATCACACAAGCAAAATATTGTACGGTTATTAAGTTTCATTTACCGTATTTCATATATATATTTATTACCACTTGATTACAAAACATCGTCTTTTCTCTGCTTTCAGTAAATATAATATGCATGTATATATAGAAACCTTTCGGAAGAAATTCTATGAATAATAGTGAAAACTCTATTAAAATCTGTTGCATAGTTTTTAAGAACTAAGCGCACAAACAGACAGATGCGGATAGTGACTTCGTTTTATACTATTTCGAGATTTTGTTTAAATTGGCAAATTCAAAATTATATGGAAGATAGGAGTTCAGACTTAGAAGAGATTTTGAATGGATGGGAGGCAATTTCATATGAAGCTTGATAGAAGATAGAATATTTGTTTAGAGAGGGACAGCAACAAATACGTCATCTAAAGTTGTCACTTCTAGACCACAGAATGTACAATCTGAGGAGTCAAGAACGTGAATTTTAAAAAGGTGAGAATGAACGGAACAATGTCCAACCCTAATGGCGAATAAGTGAGGAAATTTATTTTTTGGAGAAATGGGGGAGTTGTTGGTGGTTTTGATGGAATAGTCCTTGAAAATGTTGTTTTAGTAAATTTTACCGTCTTACCCATAGACTAGTAATTTGTAAGCAGATTTTACTTTCGAGGACCGAATGCTGATATTACAATGCGAGTTGCCTGTATACCGACAAATCACCGAGAGTGCGCTCGGCGCAAGTTGGTTTTTACCCCTTTCCCGATTGTCTCATCTATTCATTTGAATGTGTATGGTCTAACCAGATAAAATACTCTTTCTTATCAGATATATATAAAAAGTTGGCCCTGAGGAAAATAATTTCCCTTAGGGTCTATGTCATCTGTTTGGAGGGTCTTTTTGAGGAGAGGAAGGAGTGAACATGTTGTGGGAGGGAGGAAACACAGAGTCCAGCAAATCGTTCCACACCCGAGCTGTTGAACTCAAGAACGAGTCATAGAAGCGACCCGTTCTCATGTGACATTAGTCAACCGTGTACAAAGTTGGGCGAGCGTTTGGCATGTTTCTCGATTATACACCGGTACCGAAGAGATCAATGATGCTAGTTCCTGCAATACCAGTAGAACGAAAACCGCATATCTACCTGACGCCTGTCCTCTAAAGATGCTGCAATCTGCCTGTTAAGACAGGGGAATCTATAAATCCGACCGCCCGTTTCCGCACAGAGTCAAGGGTTTTTTCAGGTATTTTGTGGCTCCAGACCAGAGGTGGCTGCCAAATTTAACAAATTTACCCATTTAGGTAATTATTCGGGAAAGGTACCAAGTTTTACCCAAACAACTGTCATTCTTATTATGCCTAAATCGAACATTTTATTATTCATTAACTCCTTCCTGTTCCGTGTTTTAAAAATATATACTCACCCTCTCTCTGTGAATGACCTAATATCTACCTATTAAATGTTACTGTTGTTAGTATCATTTAAACCGGGTTTTCAACTGCTAGTCTTATTGATTGTGCGTATACTGTGCGTAACGGCGGCGCACAAGAGGCAGTCATTTAGATATTCTAGACCATTGTGAGTTGGCTTTTCGGCCCTTCAATGGATAACATTGACTTTTGGGACACCGATATAAACCAAGCAGAATTTAATAATCAAAAATAAATTAGGCCTGGCAAATTATTTGGACGGTAATCATTATCATAACAATTGCATCACTTTGATAATTAGCTCTGTCAGATATTATATCACAAAAAACTAGATTTTACGATAAGACAAAAGCAAACAGTGATATTATAGATTGACAGTGACAATATTCACAAGGCAAAACAAAACGGTGATTATTTATAGAAATTTACAGCAACAATATTTTTTGTTGCATCACTTTTATAAAATAATATTTAAGGAAGGTAGGAATATTTCCACTTGGCAAGTATGTTTCTGGAACATGACAGTAACGGTACAATATTGCTTCCTTGTGATGACAATGTAAATTTATTTACACACTAGCTGACGTGTACACGGCATTGCTTGGGGATATCCTCAAGAGATAGATATATATAACATTGCGGAGTTTTCTATTGGCCTTTTTAAGATATACAATTCCGTAGTACATTATTTTGATGTATCTCACAAGGTTTAGCCAGCGTTAGCAATGTAAGCGCCAGAAAATATGTTTTTAATGACTCGATTACAAAACATCGACTTTTCTCTACTTTCTATAAATATAATATGCATGTATTATATATACAGGGTTTTCCAATAAGAAGTGTTATTTTGAATAGCCCGCTATTTCGGTAGATGTTACTTTTGAAGCTGTCATTTTTTGACATTTGACAAGTAGAAACTACGTCATTAATAAAAATGGAACGATTCACGCTTCAACAACGCATTGCAATCGCAACAATTAAAATTCACTTGAGTGAATCAAATGCAAATCATCTTGAGTGATGAGGCCCATTTCCACCTCGGTGGCTTCGTCAACAAGCAAAATTGTCACATCTGGGGCTCGGAAAACCCAAGAGTTATTGTTGAAAAGCCTCTCTATCCTCAACGTGTGACTGTTTGATGCAGTTTATGGTCCGGCGGAGTCATTGGACCTTACTTTTTCGAAAATGAGGCTGGAGCAACAGTTACGGTGAATGGATAGCGCTATTGAGAGATGTTTAATGATTTTTTATGGCCGGTATTGGATGGTATTGATCTGGACAACGTTTACTTTCAACAAGACGGCGGTACGTGCCACGCAAGCAACGAAACCATTGATCTTTTACGATTGAATATCAAAATAACACCTCTTATTGAAAAACGCTGTATAAACCTTCCGGAAGAAATTCTCTAAATAATAGTGAAAACCCTATCAAACTCCGTTGCATAGTTTAGAAGAACTAAGCGCACACACAGACAGACAGATGGCTACTTTATTTTATACTATTTAGAGATAGATATTCTACATTTACGTGACAACATTAAGCGTACAATTATGCAACCTTTGGTTAGTTAGCTCAGTGTTATATTGGACCCACACCACTAAAAAAGTTAGTTTTAATTTATATTGTTTTAAACCTATTTAGACATTCCCGAACGGGGAATGTAATACCCATAGAGTAAAGACGAAAACAAGAAATGCCATGTGGACGTGTTTTATGATCCCAAAGTATGAGAACTGATTTTTACCATCATTATGAAATTCAAATGTGATGGCGATATGTCAGGCAAGTGTAAGAGATTACAAGTCTGTGGCGACATTGATTTCCATTCAATATATACCGAAATCATTTCTAGTGTTCTGCTTTATTCTGTGGTTGTGAAGATGAAGGAGTGAGGAAGAGGTGGGTGAGATTGCTATTCAGATCTCGTCACTAAACACGACTGAAGCCATATAAAGCAACATTTTCACTATGAAAAAGGGCGATACTAGGGGTATCTAACACTTAATATTACATATATTTAGACACCAATTCATACTAACCCGTACATATACAGTTAGCAACAAAGTTAGAACATACATAAACTAACGTCACATTGAAAATAAATAGGTTTACTTTCAAGTTGAATACAATGTCAACTTGAAAATGACTTCAACTTGAAAATGATGACAACTTGAAAATGATGACAACTTGAAAATGATGTCAACTTGAAAATGACATAAGCTTGACAATATATACATATTGTGACTGGGTATCTCATCAAAATGACAATTCAACACACCTACAAAAAGTGATATAAAGTCATGAAAAGTGATGAAACAAAAACTAGGTTAAATAGGTTACATAGGTAACTATTAAACCTAGTTTTTGTTTCAACACATTTAATGACTATATCACTTTGTAAAGGTGTGTTGAATTTTTATTTTTATGAAATATCATGGAACCGTATACATATATATGTATATATAATTTAATATGTAGTACAATTTAATTAGTTATTATAATATTAAATTTACTAAGCTATTTCTAACCTAAACATATATATTTTGGACCCAAACGTAAGTAGCAAGTTAGGTATTTAACCTCTAGAAATTTTTTTTTATATCATCACACAATTGGTCCATTAAAAAGAGATTAATTTACGATTTGTCTATGTTATGAATTGAAATTAATATTTATAATAAATAACCAAGGGCGTCAGTTCAAATGATGAAGCAATTTTAAAATGACAAAACAACTTAAAATTGATAAGCTTTGGTTTCATACGGAGGTCGAGATAAGATAAAGCAATTGGAGATCTTAAACGTGTGAAATATTTGCCTAGAAACAGCAGCATTTGTTCACCGTTTACGCTATAAAATTTATGTATCTACATATTTTGAAAAAAAAACTATCGACAAAATTATAATCATGGAAAACTTTGGGAAATGACTTTGCAAGCGCAGTTCCGCTGTCTGCACGTAAAAGTTCTGGGACCGTTAGAGCTTTGGATCAAATCATGTTCAGCCGACAAGCATAAGAACATGTCAGTTTATAATAAGTCTGTTTATAATCTATGCGGTTATTTCAAAACTACCGTAAAACCTAAAATAAGAAACAAATCAATGGTTCATACAAAGGTTCAATAACATTGGAAATTTTTCATCTTAAACACTTGAAGAGTGTCAATTAGAAACTAACGTCAAATTGAAAATGATTAGGTTTAATTAAAAATGTGACAACTTGAATATGATGACAACTTGAAAATGAAGTCAACTTGAAAATGACGTCAACTTGAAAATTACGTCAACTTGAAAATGACGTCAACTTGAAAATTACGTCAACTTGAAAATGACGTCAACTTGAAAATGACGTGATCTTGAAAATGACAACAACTTGAAAATGACGCCAACTTGAAAATGCTTCAATTTGAAGATGACGTCATCTGAAAAACAATGCAATGTATAAGAAGCTGTGTTCCGAGGACTGGGTAAGGTTAGGTTATGTTAGCCGAGAGATCGTGTTTGTGTTGTCTGTGCGACGGAATGAGGGGGCATTTGGTGGAAAGAGTCGGTGTTGATTTAGGAGACTTTGCACCTGCTGGTGCCGGTGGAGCTCTCGTCGTTCCAATCCATCTTGGCCTCCTTGGTTTCCTTGCGCTCAGACTCAATCAGCTCTCCGATCTTGTATTTGTTCATCAGCGATCTGTAAACAACAAAACAAACAAACACACAATGAATAAAGAAAAAAAAAATTAATATTATTTCCAAAATTAGCAATCGAATTCTTGTTTATTTAATTTAATTAGGTCATATCTAAGTAAAATGGTTTGGACATGAGGAGCGGATGAACGAAGAAAGAAATGCCAGGAGAATATATGACGAGAAAGTTGATAGTACAAGAACTCCGAGGAAAACATAACACGATCAAGTGAACCATACACTTGTGTTGGGACATGTCAAGATGTCAGAATAAAAGAAGAGAATGTTATTGTGTTTTGCGTGCGCTGCTTCGACGGCAACACTAAAAGGTATCGAATGCAGGAACTTGCAAAATGACACACATATACTCAAAAGATGTATTCATTCTACACAAAAATGTACATGTGTGCGCGATGCTCCTTCAAAGGGACGATTCGATTGTGTTAGTGTCGAAAAAGGCAGCGCCTTTGGTACAAATAATATATTTAACAATCAGTGCCATCTGTTGGTCGCTGTTACTAATTAGTACAACTTCACTAACAAAATAATTATCATATTAGTTGGTTTTCTTTTAGTTTGCTGTAGAAAAATTATGGAAATTTTATATTGGCCTGTAAACCTTTCACCTTCACAAGCCGCAACATTGTAAATAATTAAATAAATAATGTAAACAACTAACAATTTGTAAGCTTTTTAAGGTCATTTCATAAAATCCTCCAGTCCTAAAGTTTCCAGCCTTTTAAAAAAACATCAAGTCTACTTTTGCCAGTAATCTTCTAATAAATGTTAAATATTGTAAAGGAGGTCAAATTTAAAGGAAAAGTAAAATAGCACATTTAAAATCAATGTCCAGTGTTTTTTCTATATGTAAATAAGAAATAAATTTTTCTGAATCTGTTTATAAATAACAAAATTAGAAAGAGCCTAGGAACTCTGAACTAGAACTAGAATCTTTGAACTATGCGTCTCGGAAAACACTGGTCTGTGGCAGTCAACTCTTAGATCAGCAACATCATCAGCTGTAGGCAGACTGATAGAACCTAAGCGCAAGCCAAATACTAAGTTTGGTGATCGCACTTTCGAAGCATCTGGGCCGAAGGTTTGGAATAAACTCCCCACGGAACTAAGATCCATAACAAGTCCAACAGAATTCAGGTCTAAATTAAAAACTTACCTCTTTAAGCTATCATACCCTTAAATTAAATATACCTGTCTGAGAGTAGCATTCTTGTATTGCCTATAATACCTCCTAATCACACTTTTCTTATTGGATTTACATTATTCGACATCTGTCTTATACCGGGGGACGAATCATGTTTAGGAAGATGAATTCTGATCAAAACCTTGTACTGTAGTACTGCCCAGTGTAAAATTTGCTTTTCTTTTCCTAAACACGCTCATTAAAGAACATAAATATATTTTATTAAAATAAATACCGGAAAGTCCAATTATATCTCGTGCGTGCAAACCGTATCTAAATATCTCTAATAAACAATAAACAGTGTTAATCTCAAGTGACCTCCCAGGTAAGTATGGTACTGTATATTATCTGCCTGTACAAAATATAAATAAATAATAATAATAATAACATATGTACATTTGTACAAATGTATTATATATTTGTACAGCGACCTTGAGGTGATTTTTCACAAAAACGGTGCTTTATAAATTATCCAATTATTATTATAAATGAATATTTTCGAATATTTGATGTGGCTTAGGTAATCCTGACCTACATCGGCTAAAGCTGAGAGCCTATTCTTACTAAGTCTAAGCGTATCAGCTGTTTTTTTCCACTGCCTACCCGATTACAAACTCTGTGTACGCCACCTTGCCGTGGTTCATTCTCTCTGAATACCCCTGGTCAATTAGTTAAGATATATTAACAGGGTACCTGGCATCGGAGCTGTGGCCGACATCTTCGAAGGGTTCGCTGCCGTCCTTTCCCGCCTGGTCCAGAAGTACCTCCTCGCCTCCAGGATGCTGCGGACAACAAAAAGACAAACATGAATTATACAAAAAAAAATATTTTATTATGTTTTACGTAAGTGAATTAACCCTTTGGTATCGTACGTGCATTTGAAAATACATAAATTTCAGCTTTTTTTTCTCCCTATCTAGAGCGAATAAAAATTGGCAGTTTTCGTTTTCCAATTGCTGGCATAACTGGCTTCTAGAGGTGAGGCGTATTTATCGTACCCAGTAAAAGTACCGGGTATTTCCATGCGATACTTTGTACTTGTGACAGATCTCTAAAATACCTGGTTCCAAAATACTCATGAGTATTTTATACCGGGACTAAATATTTTTAATAGGTATTTTTGATGGGTATTTTTAGTAGGTATTTTTGATGGGTATTTTCAGTAGGTATTTTTGATGGGTATTTTCAGTAGGTATTTTTGATAGTTATTTTCGATGGGTATTTCTGATGGGTATTTTCAGTAGGTATTTTTGATAGGTATTTTGGATGGGTATTTTTGATGGGTATTTCAGTAGGTATTTCTGATAGGTATTTTCGATGGGTATTTTTGATGAGTATTTTTGTTGGGTATTATTATTGTGGGTAAATTATTGTGGGGAATTACATATGATGATTTTGCCTGTGCGGAATTTTTTTTAGGGGGAGTATTCATTTTGAAATATTTTGTGTGGAATAATGTTCTTCAGAAATTCTGTAACACCCCCCCCCCCCCCCCCACGGATTTCGAATTATAAAACGGGGAATCAAGCTCCCGTAGAATATTTGTGGGGAATATGTGGGCAGAATTTATGCGAGTTCATTAGAATTACTTATTCTGAATCAATCCTCAGGTCGGTATTAAATACTTTTGAGTATTTTGTCACCGGTATTTTTTTGTACCTGTACTCATTGTACCCAGTAACGAAAAGTACTCATAGGACCCACCTCTACTGGATAGCACAATATATTTTTCTTTGGATTTCTGTCACTCGTTCATGCGGAAGCCATGTTTATATTTTGACAGGTGATTTGAAAGGTGAGTTGCACTTTTAGGCACAGATAATAGAAATTACACATTGTTTCAACAATCACCACAAGAAACAACTATTTACATGCATAAAAAAGATGATTAGGTTCTTAGTTTGGTTTAATCAAAGTAATTGAAACGGAACTTTCGCAAGTATCACTGCATACTAAAAAAAATCCAAAATGGCTGCAAAGGGATCGTTCGGGTAATACATTTAATTTGAATTCCTCATTAGAGCTGCCCTAACCCCAGTGACTCTGGGCAGTTAAATATTGCTAAAACCGAAAAAAAACTTAATTATTCATTTACATTTGACGCCTTTACCAGGGTATAATAATGATGTGAATGCGAGAAAGAACGCTGGGAATTTAATTTCACCCCATACATAAGTTTTCTCGCTTCGAAGCTGCCTTGGAATGCGGCGGCACGCGGGATGAGAAATGCGATGTCCAAATACCAGCGCCTATTTCGCGAGGGGAAGGCACATCACTAGCATTCCTAAATATTCAAACGAGTTATGCATAGATAAAGGCGCCAAATGCATTTTAATGGGACGCTAAAATAGTGATGGGAACAACCCAAACATTTTGATGATTTTGGGATTAGCTCATATTATGACCTCATAGAAATCGTTGTGTCTCCATTACTGTCATAATTAGAAATACGTTCTAAACGGTGTTAGAAAGAGAAAACACCACGCTTTATATTCACATCTAGAAGTTAACCACAGAATAATTAAAATGTACACCTATATGAAACCAAAGATCGCAATTTGAGAAAAATTAATGAAACTTTTTCGATTTTTTTTATATGAAACGACATAAAAGTGAGGTGAGTAGTGTTTATAGTACATTTGAGTAATCAAATTTTTTTTTTCGCTATCAGTAATGATAGTTCAGTGTTCAGGCGAAAAAGCTTAAGGTAAAAAATATATGTTTTTTTCAAAATTTAAACATTAAAAAAATGATGTGTTTATTTCTAATAATACAATTTGAAAGCATATTTCATCACCTTTCAAAAACAGTATTTAGTTTTCGGATACGTTCAAAAATATTCCATTAATTTGGATTTTGTCGAGAAGCGGAAATACACAAAAAATTCTCATACTTCCTGACTGCATCTAGAAATATAACGGTTAATATGCCAGAGGCCTGGAGGGTTTATGTTCTAATGTTTCAAATTAATACCTCAACAGAGATATATGTTATTCTAAGAATATTTTGTTAGATATTGCGCTTTGCATCGTAATGGGTACGGATCAATTTTTTAACCTGTAGCATGTTTTCAATCTATTGTATTATGAATAGATAGAATACACGCCATTGTTTATGAGACCTTCACACGCCTTACATAACCGTAGGACGCTAAGCATCGCAAGGCAAGTACACCAAGAGCAGTGCTTTTCTGTCATGCTTTAGATGTTCTTGGAGTAAGCGTTCAAAGGTGAAAGGGAGATATGTAAATAGGAAAGTTAGAGGGAGCGCGCTAATATTAAAAAAAAACGATAGTAATTAAGCGAAAATGGTGAAAATATTTAATACAAAACGACTCGTTTGAAATAGAGCAAAATTTTCTAGACAAATGCTGTGAATTTTTTCATACCTATAAAATATTATATAATAGAACAAAACATGTCATTATAAAAAAATTATAAAAAATATATATGTACATTATTGTCAAAACACCGATACATAATTTTTTAAAGTACCTACATACAATACAAAAACACATATTTATCACCTCTGAACACAATTGTCAATTCTGTATTAATCTGTACTTTATTTATCAATGCTATCGATTATTTTCTAATCATCCAACTATATTATAAACTTATAAACTACCCTTCCCATTTTTTCTACCTTACAACTTCTGTGGTGATCTGTCTTTTTATTACTACTATCTGGCTGTTATTTACTTTACCGGTTTTGTTTTATATTAAGTGCTAAATTATAATATGAACTAAACTTGTCAATTTGACTGGCCTAAAACAGGATCCATTCCTAGTTGGCTAGTCAAAGTTTCCGCATGTTTTATTGTATGATTTTTATGTGAAATAAATGTATTATTATTATTATGTTTTTAATAATTTTCGGAGCTTACTTTGTGATTTTTTTTCTATCAAGGGAATTTCATATAATTACCGTTTCGGCATTAGAAATGCATAGGTATTATCTTAAAAATAACATGTTTTATTTCAATACTTCTGTGGTAACTTGCGTTGTGTTTACGCACCGTTTTATTGGGAAGAAATCTAGGGATTAGTTTGTGAAGGAGTGACGGACATATGAATATATCCCTCCCACTGCTGCAAAAGAAGATGGGTCGAGAGACCAGTAGGAGAGGTCAAAGGGTCGCCCAAACCAGCCACGCCACGCAGCTGATGGACAGGCGCATCCTGAATCTACCTCAACTCGATGAACCCCGGAACAACTGCTAAATCACCAAACGTAACGAACCACTTGGGGTTACGTATGGCAGAGGTGCTGGTTATCCAACTAATGGTTCCCGGGGCAACGGTACCCAAACGCGCCACCCAAATTTAAAATCTCTTAAATCTTATGAAGCCATTAGTTGTTCCCAAAAGTTAACAAATTAGCTTGGGGAGTGAAATATTTTATTCATTTCTGAAGAAATTATCAATTTTAACCATCTATTTTCTGAAAACAGCTGATAAAATAACATATCTAGGAACAAAGATATTAGAAGAACGAGATGTGCTATGCGCAGTTCGTACTGAGTGGAATTGTTTTGCCGAGTGTCGCCGGTTTTGTTCACCAATACTACTGCACACCTTCGCTTGCGCTAAGGTATCCGCACTAATACATAGAACAGATTTCTGTGCGTACACGTCCCGATACCGTTCAAAGTACCCTAATTAGGTAGTACTCCGGCTACGGTCCGGCGGCCAACATAGCATATCTCGTTCTTCTAATATCTTTGTCTAGGAATAATCATTGATAAAAACCTAAAATGGAAAGATCACATCTGCCATACAATAAAGAAAATTAGGAAATTAATTTATATATTCTTACGAATCAGAAATTTCTTATCAATGAAAAATCTATACTCAATATATTATGCATTAGTACAGTCTGTTCTACAATATGCCACTATCAGTTGGGGAGCAGCTTACAAAACTAACCTGACCCCCATAAAAATTGTTCAAAAACTCATAATACTAAAAAAAACTTCTCCACTGAACGCGTATTCAAAGAATTCAAAGTTCCTAATTCAATTATTCAAATTATAAAACAAAAAGATAAATACTCATTCATAGCTGAAAATCGAACCAAACTTAAATATATATTTGCATGCCCTAAACTACACACTTCTTTTGCTCAGCACCATTATACCCATCAAGGAAAACATTTCTTTAATAAATTACCAGGACAGGCAAAGCTTCCTAATATGTAATTTTTACTTTCTTTTGTATCTATCTATGAATAAATTTATTATTTTTTTCGTCTATCTTACTTGTGGATTTTATTGGTTGTTTTGTAAGTTCGTGACAAATAAATGAAATCTAACGTCTTTAAAATGTAGTTACCACTGCTATCAAAACAAGACACAGAACAAGATACAGATCAAGATTCAGAACAAGATAAAGTACAATATACACAACAAGTGGCAGAACTTATTTTTATAGCGTATTCGTATGATGATACAGAACGGAACTATACGGAAACGCCGAAGAAACCAAGGAGAGATTATAATACCTTGCTTGGCATATTTCATATCTCCTTCCTCGTTTTTTTAAATCATATAGGTACCAACTATTAATCATTAATCAAAACTAACCAGTCGTTTTTACCGGCTTTTAGATTAACTTCCTGTCCTGTCTAACCTGTTCCTAACTTTCCTGTTATTACATAAGTATTATAATATAGACACTAAGTACCTATCCATTCAAGAACAGAAACGCCAGAGATAGGTTTGAAGTACAAAAATCCCACCATACTAATTATTCATTAAAATGAATCATCAACATTAAAAAGTGTTTTTTTCAACTTGAGGATTTAAAAAAAAAATCGCACCTTGCGCCACAATACGAGGTATGTCAAAAAATACAAATAAATAGTAGAATTATCTGTGTGTAAGGATAGAATGGCCAACCTTATGATTCCAGAGATAGCCTCATTTTTAATGTCAGCGCCATACAAATTTTTCTTTAAAAAATTATAACTCCTTCATTTGTACACGCAATTGCTTCGTACGAAATTTTATAGCATAGTAATGATCAGCAGAATCCATTTCTAGCCAAAAAAATACCCTTGAAAATTCAAGTCTCTATGTCTATGAAAGGCGATTTTCAGCCCACTGTGCGACGAAAGAACTTCAATTGTCTATATACTTCTGCTTATTTTATTAATATAGGAAGTTTTCATTGTGTAGACACGACAGTTTTAGCAGAACTTAAATCTCATTAATTATCATTTTTTAATGATAAACTAATGTTTATAAGACAAGGTTTTTATGCATAGCACAAAGGATAACAAATTATTATAAGCAATAATTATTCGCCTGTAATATCAATCATCATAAGGCGCGGGTTCAATTCCCGTCGGCGTCATTTATTTTTACTCGGGAAATATTTTAAATTTATATTGATATTACAAGCGCGTAATTGCTTATAATAATTTATTACTCATTAATTATGATAACAAAATAAAAATAAAAACCTTCAATAATTAGCAATCAATCGATTATATGTATAATTCAAGAATCGCATCGTTTCGAATAAATTTTTATCGATTTGTTTATTTTTAGAATCGAAATGTTCCGAAGTTTTTTTATGTTTACGAATAACCTGACATTGTTTGAAAATCTCTTACTAACACGAAAATCTTGAACACCACAGTAAGCGGAAAACATTGCTTGTCTTGTGATGGAGGACTTAGCCAGCATACGAAATGAACGCACTACGCCTGGGTGGTACCCAAACGCGATGTCAACTCAGCCACCGACTGTTTTTTTTATAACAAATGTTTTAAATTGATGATTATCGATTGACTATTTATTATTATTTTTGTTGAAAATAAAATCGATATTCACAAAACTAAAATTTGTAAGGAGTTAACCCCTTGGGAAATTTTGTGACATATTCTTCAAAGATTAACAGCCGTAGTCTTTTTGTGAGATATATCTCCCAGCCTGTCGCGGTCAATTAAAAGTTATGCTATCTCACTTTGTATTACGGTGAGATTTATCAATTAAACGTTGTTAGAATTAGTGAATACCACGTTTTCAGATTGCGTTAAATATTTTCAAATTGTTGAATAAATATTTTTATAAAAAATGAAAAAAGTAAAGTGAAAATAACTTTTTATAATTAACATGTTTTTTAGTTTCGTATTGTCATGTCTGTACGAATGTGGATGAGTGCAAGCGAGATGGAATGCTTGCAAGATCTTATAAAAGGCGATGCACGTTAGTTGTGCGCCCTCTTTTGCTACAAGCAGCTCCCCAATAAATACCAGTACATAGATAATCTAAGAGTATTATTGCATACTACCCGACACGCTACAATAAAGGCACGATAATACTCCATACACACGTGTAAACCATAATACACGTGTAAACCATAATACACGTGTAAATCAGAAAAAAATAAAATATGAGCGTCGAGCAAACCCCCAGTTATTAGAGTCTTCCCACTTTATTTTAGAGATTTGATAAGGCAAATTCAACCTTGGGTCTGTCCAATACACCAGCGCCGCGGATCGCATATTTTTTTGCACGACTGCTTCACTTACGTCGTTAATGCGAAGTTTAATGCTAAATCACTATTTTGATTAATCTTTATAACGAATCGGTATACATTATGAAGACCAAAAGATATGTTTTAGATAAATTGATTTTTTTCCTATCGCTTCGCTTGAGTAAAATACAAATAAAAAAATTAAATTACTCAATAAAAAATATAAATGTAAACTACTAAAAAAAATTTTTTTCCAATTGAAATAGTATGAACGCGTAAATGAAACAACTTACATAAAAATACATTATTATAGCTAAGATTATCTGTGACAGTTTCATTTGATTAACTTTTTTGCTTTCTTATAAAATTATTTACAAAATAAATAAAAACCAGTTTTTTGCTTGAAATCGAACATTTCTAGACTCCGTTTGTCAAGCGATTTTAATGCCTATCACCTACAATATAAGTTATACCAAGAATGTACAAATTTTTGGCTTGTAGCTTCCTCTTAAGATTCTAGCTATATTTTAGGGAATTGTCTTAGATGGTTTGGGCATGTAGAGCGAATGAGCGAAGAAAGGAGTGTAAGGAGAATATACGATGCAAATGTGAATGGTATCAGAAGTCGGGGACGCCCGAGGAAGACATGGCACGACCAAGTGAATCAGATACTTGAGTCGGGCCATGTCAAGAGTCAGAACAATAGAAGAGTATGTATGAGACGATGTATGAATGTGAATGAGGCAAGGAGTGTGTGCCAAGACCGAGTTGTTTGGCGGTCCGTCCTCTCTGCCTACCCCTGCGGAGAAACGGCGTGATGGTTAGTTAGTCTTGCCTTAAAGCCTGTGACTGACCATGTCTTGGCCTATTTCAGCATATCGCTCGCTATACATTCCCATTGGTAGTTTATGGCGAGCGATATGCGTATAGCGTAATTTGATAGCGTAATATAGCGTAATTTTAAAACAAATAAATAATAACTATATTTTTAAGTTATTAAAACAACTATTTTAATTATAAATAATGGAACGAATACGAAGACAAAGTGTGGCCTTCGAAACCAACACAAACAAACGAACGTATTACACTATAAATATTATTAAATTATAGACATTGACGTAAATGCAATGTGAAGAAAAAAATTATAAATAAAATTATGACAGCTGTGTACAGATACTGCCATAGGTGTAGAGTCAGGTGTGTGCGTGTGTGTATTTTATATATAAACATAACCTTGGTCCATAATGATTTGAGATGGAGGCTTCACGTAAGCGCAGTGACAGACACACCGGTTTTGCTAGTCATTTTTCTTCGGCCGGTGCTAATTTACATGGAAATATACGCAGGGTCCACTTATACCTGCACCGTCACACAGTGGGCTGAAAATCGCCTTTCATAGACATAGAGACTTGAATTTTCAAGGGTATTTTTTTGGCTAGAAATGGATTCTGCTGTTCATTACTATGCTATAAAATTTCGTATGAAGCAAATGAAGTACGAATTAAACACAAAAACAATAAATAAAAAAACTAACTTTTTTTTATTTCTTAGACTGTTTTGGTTTATAGTGTCAATAAAATATTGTACACTAGACAAATCATATTCATATGTAAAGCATTTAAGCATTAAAACGAATCATCAACATAAAAGTTTTTTTTGACATTGAGGATTTAAAAAAAAAAAGCGCAAGTTGCGCCACAATACGAAGTATGTCAAAAAAATACAAATAAATAGTAATATATCTGTGTAAGGATAGAATGGCCAACCTTATTATTCCAGAGATAGCCTCATTTTTAATGTCAGTGCCATACATTTTTTTCTTAAAAAAATGATAACTCCTTCATTTGTACACGCAATTGCTTCGTATGAAATTTTATAGCATAGTAATGATCAGCAGAATCCATTTCTAGCCAAAAAAAATACCCTTGAAAATTCAAGTCTCTATGTCTATGAAAGGCGGTTTTCAGCCCACTGTGCGGCACCGGCCCGGCAATGTACAAACCGGGAGCGCTGCCCGGTTTCTAGATTTATTTATTTTTTCATAGTCTCCATAAAACGGTTATACGCCAATATATTTTACAGAGAAGATTTCAAATTTAATGTGCATTTAAGAATTAAAAAGGAGATGGGGGAAGTTGTACTATTTTATGAAATGTGTCAAAAGATAGATGCTAAATTGTTTGTAAGTGACGTTGAAAATGTCAATGATCGTTTAGCAGTTGAATTGCTCTGTTGATTGGCGCCTTCTAGAAGGCAGAATTTCTAAAAATGGCATAATAGATTCCAATTAAGTCGATAACAATTGATTAAAAATATAAATTCTTATCCATAATTATAAGCCGTTATTATAGGCTGTTAGAGCAGGTATGCTGTCAAGGTGTTTTCACTTTTGCAGTACAAACATCAAAATTATACTATTCAACGCATTCTGCACTTCGCTGTACACGTCAGAACTGTGGGTAGATTACACTGCATCCAAATGGCATAAGCTAAAATTCGCTTACAATAATGCTTATCGCCAACTATTCCGCCTACCGATATACTGCAGCGCGAGGGACGAGTGCACTCTGTCAGAGCGCTTCTCCGCCACCATATGGGAAGCTTATGGTGCAGACTACGCCAATCAATCACTTCTGTCGTTATTTCAGTTCTGTGAAACTGGCTCATATTTAAATAATAACAGAACTTGAAAATGAACTTGTAAATTTGATTAATTGTGCAAATTCTGCGTTATATCCAGTTGTTGGCTGTAAGATTTAACTATGTAAAATTGAATATACCCACCTGGTCACTTATAATAAAATTTAATTAAAAGTGACCAGGAAAACCGCCCGGCAGCCGGTCCATTGAAATAACCGGCAGGTTGCCGTCCGGCAAAACCGGTGCGTCTATCGGCGTGCTTAGTTTTTTGCTGTGCATACTATGTACTACGTATGCAATGCAACGTATGAATACAGCATCAAAATACATAATAATATAAAATATTTGTTATGGGACTGGGACACGGTCAAGCGGCTTGATCGCAAGCACGTAGTTTATTGTCTATGGCACTTTGTGACAAGCATTTTGACCGTGTACCGAAGCTGGCTTGCAAGCATTGCGCAATTCTACGTGCTGGCGGCGGGGCTTGATGCGAATTTATATTTTTGTGGGAATAGACAAACGACAATAGACAAATAAATATCACGTATCATAAACAATGATATAAATTGAATAAAATTGTTATAAAATAGGTACTTAGTTATTGTTTTTGTGTTCAATTTGTAGAAATCCATCTAATTTAAAAATTCTGGAAGTATTTTAGTATTTTTTAATAATCATGACAGCGGTTTTCAAGGTCATTAATAATCAAACTGTAGAATAAATAATTTTCTGAATTTTCAATGGAGAAAACATATATGTGCGGTATTCATACAAAAAATATCTGTAGCCTGTAATACACTTTGCAAATGCTCATGGGTAAAGCGGTACCTTAACTTGTACCATTCTTGACACCAAATTCGTTTCTTTTTATTATTTTATTCAAACATAAAGCTAACGTAAGAGCCAAGAACGCTTTGTCTTTGACAGATTCCATTTTGCCGCGAGTCACGAAATGACAGGAAGGCATAGAAGTACATATACATAGACCACCACGAAATCACAGGAAGGCGTGGCCATGCTTGACGGAGAGGCTTGATGCGGGCTGTCAAGCCGCTAAGCATAGACAATAATAGACAACAATAGACAACAATAGACAAAAAAACTACGTGCTTGCGATCAAGCCGCTTGACCGTGTCCCAGTCCCTTTACGGGTCATTATTGAATCGGTACTGCAAAATAATCTCAACTGACAGTAGATTCTACGGGACGTTACCATCCCCTATTTGAAGTATATTGTCAAGTTGAATTAATAATGGGGAAATAGTTGTGAAATAGGAAAGTTGTCAAGTACCTGGTCATTACACGGCTTAAGCTATTTTAAACAACGTCTTGATTCTGAATCTTGAGTCTGTAGCGGCAGCTACTAGAAGGTTCTATAAAATCAAACTAACTAACTAACTAACCATCACGCCGTTTCTCGCAGTGATAGGCAGAGAGGACGGACCGCCAAACAACTCGGTCACAACACACACTTCTTGCCTCATTCACATTCATACATCGTCTCATACATAATCTTCTATTATTCTGACTCTTGACATGGCCCAACTGAAGTATCGATTCACTTGATCGTGCCATGTCTTCCTCGGGCGTCCCCGACTTCTGCTACCATTCACATTTGCCCATACATGCCCTAACCATCTAAGCGTCTCTTTCTTAATCTTACTCATTACGCTTACATCATCCATAATTTACCGCACATATCCCTCAGGAATCTCACTTCTACAGCATTCAGTCTACTTTCATCCTTTCTCTGCCAGTTCCATGCCTCACTTCCATACATCAGGGTTGGTACCAGCACTCCGTTGTGGACTGCTAACTTCGCTTCTTTGGACAATTTTTTGTTAGCGCCAACTGCGTTCTGTCCTCCATTAATGGAGTTACCTGCATTTACTCTTCTTTCAATATCTCTGTCAGCCTTCCCATCTCTCGTAAACGTACTTCCTAAATACAAAAACTTATTTATTTATTTATTCATTTTCGGGAAATCGACAGTTTACATTTAATCAGTTGGTACATTATAACAAGTGTTATTTAGTAAAATAAAACCAATTATGGATTGATTTCCTCCTTGTGACTTTAACTGAGACAGCATAATATGGAATAAGTTATTTAAATTTGTGAGAAAGGAATATGAATTAAAAAATTTATACAAAACAAAAGATTATATAAAACGAAAAATTTACAAATCAATACATTTATAGCCATGGAGAGAGGTTGTAGGTATAAATCAAATTATAATAGATTGATCAAATCATAATAGATCCACCTGCTCCGAGTATTGTATGTATAAAACGGTGACCGGATAAATCATCAAAATGATAATTCATCACATTTTTTAAAAGTTATATAAAGTCATGGAAAGTGATGAAACAAAAACTTTATTAACTGGGTTAAGTAGGTTAGGTTAGGTTTAAATTTTTTTTTCTTAATTGTTTAATAAATTATTAGATACCTCCATCAAAAAGGTTGCAAAAAACACAGAATAAAAATTCATAGTTAAAAATGTGAATAGAAACTATGAATCCTCACGCATATAATTGAATTTAAAAGATTCAACAAAACATAATAGTAGAGCGAAGAAGTTATATAGGTACATAGGTATATTTGTGTCTAGAATAATAAAAGTGATAGAATATACAACATTTATACTGATTAGTTTTAAGATGAAATATATATAAACAGAAGAACATTCGACGGCCGGCATAGTCCAGTGGTAACGCATTGGACTGCCATTCCGAAGGTCGCGGGTTCGAACCCGGCGTGCGCAAATAAATTTTATTTGATTAATTTGTGTTATTTCACAATTAATTAATTAAAATAATATATAGTATATTTGCGGCACGTTCCAGAGTGGAAGATACTACCAGTATCGCCCTGGTGTAAGACCACCATTCAGAATTGAAACGTTGCTCCAAATGGCTTTAGCCGTGTTTAGTGACTAGATCTGAATAGCCAGGTACTTCCCCACCTTCCTCTTTCCCTTCCCCACTTACCTTCAGCCTCACAACATCCCCCAATTGGGGATGCCATAGTCTCACTGGCTCCAGACGGGAGCAGTTGGGACTCTTGTGAGGTATTCACTATAAAAAAAAAAATTTAAAAAAAATATCACCCAGATCAGAAAGACTGTGAAGTCTCGGAATCGGAGAATTTTGGTAATTGTTGTGTTATTGAAGTAAAAAGGCAGAAGAAATGTCGGCATGATTTTTTGGGTACATGGATATTGATAAATTGAAGTACAGTGGTGCCTCACACAACGAACTTAATTCGTTCCAGGAGCAAGTTCGTTATGCGAAAAGTTCGTTATGTGAAACGCGTTTTCCCATAACAATACATGTTAAAAAAAATAATTCGTTCTGTAGCATAAAATATGGTAAGATGACATAAAAAAAGATAATTTTTTTGTTATTATTTTTATTTAGATACATCTAAAAACATAATGAAAAAAACACACATTTTTTAATTTTAAGAAATAATCGAATCTTGCACATCTTCATCCATTTTCCGCCGATGGTGCGCAAAAGAGAAATCACCTTCCTGCTTTTTTTAGAACCCATCATATAAAAAAAATGTTGAGTTTATCTTAAAAGGACGACTGCCGTGATACGTGTGCGATTTAATTCGTAATGAAGAACGATTGCTGCGATACGTGCGTAAGTTAAGCGTACTACGCAGTGACTAACGAGTCTAACGACTGCCTGCGCGGGAGGATGCAATTAATCGGCAGTGATCGTAGAAGATCGGGCGACTTCGTTGTGTGAAGCGAAGTTCGTTGTATGAATCGTGAAATGAACGAAAAGGAAGTTCGTTGTGTGCAGCATTCGCTGTGCGAGGCGATCGTTGTGTGAGGCACCACTGTAATTCGGGACAGTCAATTTTAAAATGTAGTATTCTTTGTAACAGTATGAAATCTGTGCTTATTCGACAATGTTCACGGAACTAGGACTGAATGGATTTGCCGGCCTGATGAGACACCGGGTCACTGGAGCCAGGATGCGGCTAATGGCCTCTGCCAACACGTTGGTGACTGCAGCCTACCAGCACCAAGCGCCACTCCTGAGTGAGCGCTGGGCCCAAGCGCACTCAAGACCACACCCTGCATAGTTTTCCTTATTTGATAATTTATTATATCTATTGTACAAAAAAAATGTATATCTATATGGGACGTGTGGGATTGCACAAACCTCCCCACATCCTGGAATAAAAAATATTATTATTATTATTATTATTATTCTTATTTCTGAAAGTTTCAACAGAGACATTTTTATCCAGGAGGTAATTGAAATCAATGTTTTGTATAGGAATATACAATTTATAGTTTATTAACCTTAAAAAAATTCCGTTGAATCTTTTCAATGTTATCTGAATGAATATTGAAAAATGGAGACCATAACTTAGAGTTATACTCAAGTTGGCCACCTGACAAGGGTTTTATATAACATAATAAATGTTCCTAAATTATTGAAATCTTTTTCAGCTCTCAAAAAAAAGCCAAGAGTCTTTAGGGCCTTGTTAATAATACTGTTAATACGACATACAAAGGTGAGTTTACGGTCGAACATAATGCCTAGATCAATATTTTTACTAACACAATTAAAATTTTCATAATTTAATGAATACTGAAAAAATATAGGATTATTTATTTTGGAAAATGAATAAACTGACATTTATTTGTGTTTAATGCTAATTTGTTGATTAAGCACCATTCAAAAAGATATCTCAAGTTAGTTTGAAGTGTAATACAATCATTAATGTGGTTAGTTTCATGACATCGGCAAACAGTAGAACGTTTATGTCAGTAAATACATCAACAATGTCGTTTATGAATATTATAAACAAAATGGGTCCTAGATGAGAGCCTTGCGGCACTGCACTTGTCGCCATAAATTCGTATGAATTTGTGCCATTTATTCTTAAACAAAGACTTGAAAAAATAACTAGCAAACAAATTTAGTAAATTACCGTAAATTCCAAGTTTAGCTAATTTATTGATTAATATTTTGTGACACACCTTGTCAAATGCCTTGCTGAAGTCAGTGTATACTGAGTCTACCTGGCATCTGTTTACTAAGGATTAATAATTAAGTGTAATACAATCATTAATGTGGTTAATCTCTTTATATAGTTTCAT
Organism: Hesperophylax consimilis; assembly: GCF_061612785.1. Taxonomy (NCBI): domain Eukaryota; kingdom Metazoa; phylum Arthropoda; class Insecta; order Trichoptera; family Limnephilidae; genus Hesperophylax; species Hesperophylax consimilis. The sequence continues at coordinate 22,607,806 of NC_142854.1, read as the reverse complement.
GTCATCAGCAAACAGAAGAACGTAGATCCGTGTCAGTAAATACATCAACAATATCGTTGATATATAGATGACAACGTCTTATTTGAGATAAAATGAAGACATTTAATGTTTACGTACATATTATTTTATGTGCCGAGTTGAATGACTATCGCTTTGTCATTGCGAATGTCATGATTTAATCTGAATATACAAAATGCAACTCATCGCGAAAATCGTCGATAAATCGCGAAAAACACACACGTCAGATGACTAGCAGAGATCGCATCTTTCAGATCGACGATAAATGTAATTACCAACAGTAATCATCCAATGGTATCAAGAGATAATAATATGATAAACATTTTCAATTATACGTATCATGATTATGTATTATTATCAAGATAGAATAACGCACAGAAGTTAGGTAACGACCTTAAGGCTCCATAGTGCAAATATGAATGTTAGAGGAGAGCGGTGGCGGCTCGTCTACGGAGGTCTTTTGGTCAATGACCACCCAAAAAAAGGAGCGAATGAGCGAAGAAAGGAGTGTAAAGGGGAATATATGATGCAAATGTGAATGGTAGCAGAAGTCGGGGACGCCAGAGGAAGACATGGTACGACCAAGTGAGTCGGGCCATGTCAAGAGTCAGAATAATAGAAGAGTATGTATCAGACGATGTATTAATGTGAATGAGGCAAGGAGTGTGTGCCAAGAACGAGTTGTTTGGCGGTCCGTCCTCTCTGCCTACCCTTGCGAGAAACGGCGTGATGGTTAGTTAGTTAGTTACCTCCGAAAATATGCTGCAATAGTATGAATATTAAAAAGGATTTAAAAAGTTACCCGATTATTAATTTTTTTTTAATATTCGTGCATATACGTACAGTAATAACGAGTTCCAGTGCTATCTAGCGTCCAAATGAGAAGCTACTGTATGTACCTAGCGTGGGTCACATCAAGTTTTGTCCCCAAGCTATCTCCTTTCTTTCTCTTTGCCATACAGACAAAGGAGGTAAACACTATCATGTCTGACGTATGTTTAGTAACATACAAATTTTATTTTAAAGGGATTTTCGGACGTGACCGCGGTCAGACAGAGATATCTAAGACATAAGATTATCAAGGTATTAGAGGAAGACGGAAAAAAATGTCAGTCGTAAGTTTTTTGTTTTATAAGTGATAGCCATCTTGAACTTGAATGTTAGTTCGTGAAATTGCTTATCCATTAAATTAATTGAATCATGGCAAACGTATTCAAATGAAGTGGCAATCAGTTTATGTTACAAGAGAGAAAAATAATCAATAAAATGAAAGTTATCATTTTTATCAGTGCATTTGCGGGTGCAATAAAATGAACTTACATATACTTTTGCTTTCATTGTTTACTTTTCAAGTCTACTGATAAACAATGGACTGAATTTGGAGTTAATACAAATTAAAATAAAAAAGCATTAATTAGTTATACGTGTAAATAACTAATCTTAAATTAAACAATATTGTTCTACCGGCTTCAGAATATGTGGGTAAGGGCAAATTAATTACATACATTGGCGTTTTTATTATTTTCATTACGCATTAGCAATATGTATTAACATTTCATATTATTTTTTTCGATTGACCTTCCACTTCTGGACCCCTGGAGCCGCCCTGGAGGAAAAGCTCGCTAATATTGAAAAACGATAGCGACATAAAACGGGGTTTCGCCAGAGACACATTTGAATTATTTCTGGTGAACGTATTACTAAAATCTCAAATGTTTCTGGAGGGATCCCTACGGATGTCAGTTATTTATATTTAAGATTAATAAAAACTATTAATTAATGTTTGTAAAATATTTGTCTAACAGGTGCGTTTTTATATAATTTTTGTTATCAGTAATTTTAGTTACAAAAAACGTAAAGTGAGCAATTTTTATTTATTTAAAACAAATTAATATTTCAAAAAATATGTCTTTTTTAAATAATGAAATTTAAAAAGGTATTTCATCAACTTTCAAGAGCAGTTTTTAGTTTTTGGATGCATTCATACTTGTCCCATTTTTTAAATTTTATTGCAAACCGGAAATTCTGTCAAAATATGTCAAAGGCGAACTCCTTAGTTCATCAGAGAAAACTGAAAAATGTGCAAATAATTAGATTGAGACAAGACGAGCGTAATTTTGTGAGTTTTTTGAGTCGCGTAATTACACTAGTATGTCGGCAGACAAATAAGATTGCATCGTCGCACAGTGGGCTGAAAATCGCCTTTCATAGACATAAAGACTTGAATTTTCAAGGGTATTTTTTTTGGCTACATATGGATTCTGCTGATCATTACTATGCTATAAAATTTCGTACGAAGCAATTGCGTGTACAAATGAAGGAGTTATCAATTTTTTAAGAAAAAATTGTATGGCACTGACATTAAAAATGAGGCTATCTCTGGAATCATAAGGTTGGCCATTCTATCCTTACACACAGATATACTACTATTTTTTTGTAATTTTTTGACATACTTCGTATAGTGGCGCAACGGGCGATTTTTTTTTTTTAAATCCTCAAATTTGAAAAAAACACTTTTTAATGTTGATGATTCATTTTAATGCTTATCAGCAGAATCCATTTCTAGCCAAAAAAAATACCCTTGAAAATTCAAGTCTCTATGTCTATGAAAGGCGATTTTCAGCCCACTGTGCGCCGTGTGGTACAATCCGGACTTTTATATAAAACCGAATGCAGCATAAACATATTCATTTGGCCTTAAGAGGAAGCTACAAGCCAAAAATGTGTATATTCTTGGTATACATTATATTGTAGGTAATAGGCATTCAAATCGATTGAAAAACGGAGTCTAGAAAAGTTCGATTTCACAATTTATTTTTTTTTAATTTATTTTGTAAATAATATTATAAGAAAGCAACAAAGTTAATCAATTGAAACTGTCACAGATAATCTTAGCTATAATAATGTATTTTTTAAAAGTTGTTTTCTTTACGCGTTCATACATTTATATTGAAAAAAAATATTTTTTAGTAGTTTACATTTATATTTTTTATTGAGTAATTTATATTTTTATTTGTATTCTACTCAAGCGAAGCGATAGGAAAACCTTCAATTTATCTAAAGCATATTTTTTGGTATTCATAATGTACACCAATTCGTTATAAAGATTAATCAAAATAGTGATTTAGCATTTGCCAGGGGTTATCCTTAGGAGATAGACAAATATAATCCCTAATTTTTTTGTAGACCTTTTTAAGATATACAATTCCGTAGTACATTATTTCGATGTATATCATAAGGTTTAGCCAGCGTTAGTAATGTAAGCGCCCGAAAATATTTTTTCACGCCTGGATAAACATTAACTTTTTTCTACTTTCTATAAATATAATATGCATGTATTATATATATATAAACCTTCTGGAAAAATGTCTAAATGATAGGTGAAAACCACAGACATAGGAATTAATAGACGAGAAGATAATGGCGAGGGGTAAAATCAACTGTTGAAGAACGAAGGGGGTGAAGCTGACTGTGATTCGTCAATAAATCAATCTGACAGTAAATAGGCATCTCGCATTATAATATCACCATTTACTTCTTAAAAGTAAAATCTGCTTTTGAATGAATAGACATTTTTACATGGGAGCGCAAATTACTCGCCACGTTATGAACAAATTTGCGAAGTCCAAATTCGGCAAAAAAATTCGGTTCTATTTTCAGACTCGAATATTTCGTTTAAGTATTTAGTTAAGACACTTTTATAAATGTTCATAATTTACTTCCCAGCAACCAACCAGCTTTGTGTTTCGCGTCCAGACATGTTTCTACAACTGATTCATATTATACGATGTGAATATGCTTAAAATAAAGTAAAATAATGCTTATATATGGAATGTAATACGACAATTGGGTTTATTCTCTTTTTCACATCTATTTTTACAAGTTTTCATAGCATTAGGTCAACATTTTGCCGTGTTATTTCGTAAAATGAACCGATGATGCCTCGACCATAGTTCGCACAAGAATGATGACGTCACGTTTTCAAATTTCACTTGAGGCCATATGCGAGCCCAGCCGGCTCAATGGAACCGGTATGGGGAGTGGGGATAATACGCTTTTAATCATTTAGGGCAGGTCTACTAATATTCATATGTCTATGGTGAAAACCCTATCAAAATCCGTTGCGTAGTTTAGAAGAACTAAGCGCACAAACAGACGGACGCGGATAGCGACTTTATGTTATTCTCTTAACAGATAATATAGTATATTATTCACAAATTTAATGAACTTATTTGGAATCTTATATTTGTAACAAATATAAACTTTGATAAATACGTAACGAAGAACTCCAAGATAAAAATTAGCATGTTATGATACGCCGCTATAATAAATTAAATTAATGACTTAGTAAAGCGTGTCTCAGAACGTATTTCGTTTTATATACTTAAAAATAAAAATAAAATCATAATGGTTTGAAATTTCAATTTTTAAAGTTAAGGCGATGCCATACGTAGTAATGCAAAATCATGTGTTTTTGGTTTGAATATTTGGTGGCCTAGAAATGTTTCAGATGCTTTAATTAAATAGTGCGAGTAGAATACATCTTGGCCTTTGAAATAAACGAGTATTTTTTAGATAAGTCTTTTTATAAGCCCAGAAAAAATTATGTAAAGGCCTATGAAAACTGCTTTAAAGTTAAAAATCTCCTACTTACGAACCCATTTTCGATTATGGTTTTATTGTATAATGTGGCAAATCAAGTTATTTATAAAATGATCGAAAAAAATTTAAATATTTATGCCTGAACATCCACAAAATAAAATCAAATGCACTTTTTGGCCATGTTTATTTCTTGCATAAATCAAAACAGGTGGATGGTGTGAAGCGGGAATTTAAGCCTTATCGCCATCTACGTAAGGTGTTATTGATAGCGGCTCGATTCAAAATATTACACGACGTAGTGCATCGCCTTAAGTAGCCCCATAGGAAAAAGTCCTCGGCGACCAGTTGATGTCTTCACTGCAACTAATTACACTTCATTTCTAACCAGTCTTTTCTTACGTAGGAAGTGGCTCCATTTTGCTAGAAAATGTGTTGCGATCGAAGCCAATCTGATTTTACATTTCTGGAGCCAAAAAAAATCCGCATCATATGGCAATATCGATCGGAACGCGAGACATTTCGAGACACCCTATATTTTTAGAGAAATTTTTAATTTCTCTCGATTCAATTTTAAGTTTGTATATTATATCAAAATGATATAAGAATGGCGGATCTGATAAAGAATTTAATGTGACAAGAAAAATAATATTGTCTGCGACGCAATTATCCACACTAGGAAATACAAAAATTAAGATAACTTGAAAAAATAAATTATTGAAAACAATATTTCTAAATAGAGGGTTTTCCAATAAGAGGTGTTATTTTGAATAGCCCGCTATTTCGGTAGATGTTACTTTTGAAGCTGTCATTTTTTGACATTTGACAAGTAGAAACTACGCCATTAATAAAAATGGAACGATGCACGCTTCAACAACGCATTGAAATTATTAAAATTCACTTGAGTGAATCAAATGCAAATCATCTTGAGTGATGAGGCCCATTTCCACCTCGGTGGCTTCGTCAACAAGCAAAATTGTCGCATCTGGGGCTCGGAAAACCCAAGAGTTATTGTTGAAAAGCCTCTCTATCCTCAACGTGTGACTGTTTGGTTTATGGTCCGGCGGAGTCATTGGACCTTACTTTTTCGAAAATGAGACTGGAGCAACAGTTACGGTGAATGGATCGCTATCGAGAGATTATTAATGATTCTTTATAGCCGGAATTGGATGGTATTGCTCTGGACAACGTTTACTTTCAACAAGACGGCGCTACATGCCACACAAGCAACGAAACCATTGATCTTTTACGATTGAATATCTAAATAACACCTCGTATTGGAAAACCCTGTTGTATAAAACAAAGACTATATCCGCGACTGTCTGTTTTTGCGTTTAGTTCTTCTAAACTATGCAACGAATTTTGAAGGTTTATATAACTGGCAAATATGCGCATTGATTAAATGCTGCATAAATGTGTGGTAATTATAATAATAATAACTATGACATGAAAAGTTTTTTTTAAAAAGCGGACTTGATCAATGACCGTACGGTGGCTAATTTGGCATCGCCACCGGGTGTCAGGAGTCGTGAGTTCAATTCCCCGACTGGCTACAATCAACAATCGACACAATCAACATTTCAAATTATTGTCAGGTTATTCGTAACCCGGGAATGTTTCTTTCTTTTAACTAAATAAATGGTCCATTGTACAGAAGGCATCCAGATAAGAAAAATAACTTTACTTTTCATATTATGGTATTAAAAAATGTCTTATCTTCCTCGTGATTTGAATCCAAGATATGTTTTTATCAACACCTGGGCGGTAGGTGGATATGATACCTGATAAATAACACAGCGTTAAATATACAGATTTACACACTTATCTGTGCGGGCAGTCAAAAGTCAAAAGGAAAACTAACCAACTACATAATTTGTTTTCGACCAAGAGGAAGCTACAAGCCAAAAATGTGTATATTCTTGGTATACCTTACATTGTAGGTAATAGGCATTAAAATCGCTTGACAAAAGGAGTCTAGAAACGTTCGATTTCAAGCAAAAAACTGTTTTTTTTTTATTTATTTGTACATTGGATACATAAGATGGGTTACAATTTTTATACAATAAACAATCGTTGCATACGTTACATTACAATGGTTTACAATGTGAAAAAAAAGATTTAAACTAAAGATTTTACGCGTGTATTAAACATAGAATTCGATTTCATTAAAAATCATTTTCATATATATATATTTGTTTGCTAAACTATGTAAGCGAGTTTGCTTCAAAATTTGTTTGTGAACGGTGACGTTGAAATAGCGTTGTGAGTAGGTACTCTTATATTGACTAGACTCGGGTGTTCGCAACAGTCGGGCTCCGAATTTTCAATAAAAACATAAGTCGCTGTATGAATGTGAATGAGGCAAAGAGTGTTTGCCAAGACCGAGTTGTTTGGAGGTGCGTCCTCTCTACCCACCCCTACGGGGAAGTGGCGTGTTGGTTAGTTTGTCTTTTCATAGATCGCTTAACCTTATTCGATAAAAAGGTGTAGTGTGTCTTTTTAGACCCATGCAGGGTTAAATCTTCGATTTAATCATACGTGTATTGCACAAAACTTTTACGTGAATTTGCTACCAAAAATTCGGCTAACTTGCTGGAAGGTTGGTAATAACACTAAGAAAACACGTGAAAATGTAATTAATGCTGAATGCCGTAGCCTAAACGCTACGCCATCACGCAACGGGTACACATCGTCCGTAGCATAAAGGCAACGTCGGCACAGGTTAAAGGTTAACTGACAGCTGTCAGCGAAAATATATAATACACCTGCTTGGAAAATGCTTCAAACTCGATTAAAAAGTTTATTTTTAAGTATAAATGGCTGAGAAATCCTTCATGAGCCGATAAATTTTGTCATCGTGGGCTTTATAAGTGAGAAATGCAATACAAACTTTGCCCCCAGAATAATGATAAAGAACCGAGAATTCTACAGACTCAAGCCAGGGTCATTGGTTATAAAACGGAATTGTGATTGGTTATTATATTATCACGCTCAACTCTAAGAAGCTCGTTTTTAGACAGACACACACAACACAACACCGATAAATTATTGAACAAAATTGGCTTAATTAGATAAGCGATATAAAAAACCGGTATTATAGTAGAGTACTTGACAAACCAACTTGATATTAATAATATATCAAAAAGACAGACCGGTAATGTCCTACGAGATATATGAATACGTATGCACGTACATCATAACACATCCTAAAAGAATACTCGACAGAAATTATCAATGTCAATCTACCTCGTTAATTTAAAACGCTTAATTTGAGGTGAAAAATAGTATCTCCGATAAATTAATCAATGAAATAGCAAAGAGACATACCTCGCCTAGGAATTTGGTAACATCGTACACACTGTTGTGAATAATTAGCCAAGTACTCTTGTTGTCACTGTGCTTCGAAACTTCCGCGCGAGAGAAGAATTTGATTTCCGCCATATTTATTTCACAAACTTAACTTCGATATTACGGCAAACACTAACGCGTCTGGCGATTTTATTACGCGAATGGGTCTGATAAGTAATCAGAGATAGTTGAACGAGGAGCTTCGCACCCGAACGCAATCGTGTTAATGAGAAATTGATAGAAATTCGACCGAAGGATGACAATGCACTTCACAATAGCTTCGGCGACAGCGGAAACGTCAGATTTCAGATTGGAAAAAATACACGTGTACCAACAATACCAACATGCATGTGTCAAATCTGGCGCGGTGGAAACTCATTTTAAAATGTATATTTTTAGGAATCGTCATTGAAAAACCTTTAAAAATTGTTAATAATAATATTATTCCTAAAACCATGCTTAAGAACAAACACAAATTTAACTAATCAAAACAGAATTTGAAACGTCAGGAAAATGTGGGGTTAAATTGAACAGGTGTTGGAGAATTTCCATCACTTTACTTACTTCAACCAACATAGGTCACATTGATATTAATATATATATATATTTTATTAATTATCTAAAAGAGCAATGATGCTAAAAAATAGATTTATGAATTTTAGAAATGTAATAACTGATGATATAGTTAGACAATCAACAACCATCCTAAAAACATTCTAGTCGCGCGTTGAGATTTCTCCATAGAAAAAGTTCTGTTTTGACAGAAGCTCAAGCTCAAAAAATATAAGATCTTGGATCTTGAACTATTCTCATCACTCATATTTCATTGCGTGATTCTCAAAATGCAATCAACAAAAGTATTAAGCACATTTCTCACTCGTAAGAGTTTAATTCAAGCATCATGCTTCAACCAGGTAAACATTTATAATCTACAATTTAAAAAGACTGCTCTTCACCGCGACTAAATAGGTTATTTTTATTTTTAGGTTAACTGCTACTCTACAACTAAAAAGATTCCGCTTCCCGTAAACAAACTAAAAGAGACGTTTTCAGCCAATACCCAGACAGTGAATGGACCGCCCTACGATAAGAAACCCTTCAAAATTCCCCTGGAAGCTGGAAAAAAATATTCTTGGTGTTTGTGCGGCAAATCAAAAAGCCAGCCAATCTGCGACGGAACACACAAAGATATATTCTTGAAAATCAAGCAAAGGTTTGTAAGAATTTTACAATTGATAACATAGATCATTGTAGAAATGTATTTGTACAACGCCCTTGAGGTGATTTTGTATCCAAGTATTATTATTACAAGAAAGCAATATAATTATTCGGGATCGCTGGCCACGCTTAATACGATATATATTTGAAATAAAACCTTTTTATTCACCTTAGCTACTATAAAAGGAAACTATCTGCATTTGGGAAGATTTGGGATTTTAACATTCTAATTTTAACTAGCTAACTAACTAACCATCAGGCCTTTTTCCGCAGGGTTAGGCAGAGAGGACGGACCGCCAAACAACTCGGTCTTGGCACACACTTCTTGCCTCTTTCACATTCATACATCGTCTCATACATACTCTTCTATTATTAAAATACATCTAATTTTAAACTACGTAAAATGAAAATTGTATGGGATGACAATCATTGCCAATAATTTCTGTCAACGATATTTTCATATGTTGGTATTCCTAATACTACACCAGGGTCTAGAAGGAAAAAGTTATTACCATTTAATTCATGTATATTAGGTTCTCACTATTTTGGGGGAACTCTGGAAATAAAATTAAATAAATAGTTTTTTAACATTTTTTTCTATAATTTTGTATGTAAAAAAAACCTAACCTATCTTATACTAATATAACCTGATCTAACCTAACCTAATCTATACTAACCTACCCTTATCAAACCAATACTAACCTAATCTTTATTTAAATATATTTTTATTTAAAAAAAAATGGCCAAATAGCTTTACTTTATTTATAGAGTTCCGCCAAAATAGTACCTACCTAAAATGCATGAATCAAAAGGTAATAACGTTACTTCTAGCCACTCGTATAATATCAGGAATAACAACATAAGAATATGTCATCAACAGAAATTATTTTAAATGCCTGTCATCCCATATAACGAAGGTGAATGTACAATCTACCTAAAATCAGTTTATTCAGCGTCAGTTTCACCAGGATCATTTTCATTAGCGATTGGGCAAAACTATACATTTTTATCCAATTAACCCAGTTCGGATTAACAGAAAAATTGAAAACAAAACCGTCTGTTTCAAATTGGGCTGACTTTCAATTTCCTTTGTTGCAGGCCGATCAGGTTTGAAGTTGAGGAGACTAAGGATTACTGGTTATGCATGTGCAAGCAGACCAAGAACAGGCCATTCTGCGATGGATCCCACAAGAGCCAGTTTGTGCAAGATGCTGTCACCAAAATATAGTTCCGGACGGTTCCATGATCAAACAGAACGCTGACAAAATAGAGTTACATGACCAAATTACACACGCATGAATTTCACTTATCAAATTATTGCTCTGCCAGAATTACACACGGGCAGAATTATGCATGGAGAGAATTACACGCGTCAAAAAAAACATAACCTAACTTAAACTTTTGTTTTTTTTTTTTTTCACATAAGAAATTTATTTAGCACTCACACAGGGACCGCACACAACACTGTAGTGCGATGACGCATCACATGAACGAATGCGTTGTTGTAGATTCTTGCGACTTATTGTGTTGTGTACCTAGGGTTGCCAGCTCCTGTTTTATGAATTAGAGGATTTGATACGATTAAATAAAGGACATGTGATGAAAATAAAGGACATCAATATTTTTTTATTAAAATGCTGTTATGGTATCAGTACTTACATTTATTAATAAAAAAACATTGTTATTAGGCTAGCATTACACTTGTAAGTTTTTTCGTAAATTTACGACTTCTAGCCAATGGGCGCATTGGATTTTCAAAATGCAAGATGCCCATTGGCTAGAAGTCGTAAATTTACGAAAAAACTTACAAGTGTAATGCTAGTCTATCACAATGTTAATCGAAGCCAAGTAAGTAGTACGACCTTAATTAGTCATTTTGCATTTAAAGTAATAAATAAAGTTAATACTTGGTATTACTTTTGGCTGCTCTAAGAGCTTCTTCGTTTTCTATAATGAAATTATAAAATTGTTTGCATTTCATGTTGAAGTTCGACTTTATTTGTAGTTCTGCTTTTACATTATCAATATTTAACTTATTTCGGTTTTTGGTCCACGTATTCGTACACAAGGAAAAAATCCTTTCGGCTTGGGCGTTAGAAACGGGGATTGAAAATACGTATTGTATTATTTTTAGCAGATTCTTGTTTTCATCCGTAGATTTGAGAATCTGAATCCAAATATCAAGAATATTTTCACACTTCTTATCGTCTATAATTTTCGTCAGGAGAGGCTTTAATATACAGAACTCTTCAAACAATGCATTAAGGTTACTATATATCAAAGTATTGTCCTCTATTGAAGATTTTAAATTAGAGGACAAGATCAATTTTTGGGTCTGAAATAGAGGACGTCCTTTAAAATAAAGGACGTCTGGCAACCCTATGTGTACCGTACCTTAACCTCTAGTAGCCATTTGCAGTGTTGAGGAATTAAGCCCACGCTTGGTACGAAACTCTACAATTGCAGTGTTGACTAGCGGTGTGTGCGTTCAGCCGGAATGAGTTCTTGAACCTTAGTCCTTTGCAGGAAGCGAATCCCACTCCTACTCCTTTTTCAAATCAACCACCCATCTCTAGTGTTGACCTTTTTTAAAAGAGCGATGCACGTCAATGCTAATAACCTAACCTATTATTTTACCATGTTCTGTTTTGTCACTGTTCTGTTTTACCCACTGAATAGAAACATAAGCTTGTTATATTACTGCTCCATACATAGCGATGATTAATGCTTTCCAGAATAAAAAATTAAGTTTGGCAGTATTTTCCATACATACAAAAAGTCATTTTCCAATATAAAATTATCAACCTTAATCTTTTTATATTGGAAAATGTCTAAATTTATATATGATATTCGGTTTTTTTTCTGTACAAAAGGAGATTTATTAATAAAATCTATTGTTTGAATCAGTGATTATTACCATTTTCCAATATAAAAATATGGGCTTTATTTTTTTATACTGGAAAATAAAGCTTTAAGTTTGATATTCTGTAATTCTATGGAAAGAATTAAAATCATTATTAGTTTTCTAGTTTGAAATTAATCTATTAACTTTAACCAGTTGATTTTTTACACAAAGTTATTTTCAAACACAAAAATACAGACTTTAATTTTTTTTCTGGTAAATACTGCATTATTCTTATCGAATACTATTTTTAATTTTATGTAGTATAATTTTTAGGCAATAAATGCAGTTATTTGTTAATATATATTAGTTAGTTATGAAGTTATTTTGTTTTATTTATGTGCCCTTCGTAAAAACTGTCGAAAATACTGTCAGTATCCCCCTGGTGAAAAACAATAGTCATAATCAGCAATTTATTTTAGTAGCTATGTTTATTGACCAGATTTGAATAACTAAATATTCCTTAACCTCAAAATTCCGAAATTGGGAAAGCCGTAGTTCCACTGGCTTCGGAAAGTTGAGATTCTTTTGCAGTATCACATAAAAAATTTTAACCTCAAACTAATTATTATTATTATTAATTGGTTTCATAGAAATCATTCTGTCTCCCTTACTGTCATGGTGAGAAATATGATCGAAATGGTGTTAAAAAAAGAGAAAACACCACGCTTTATTTTCAAATCTAGAAGTTAACCACAGAAGAATTAAAATGTGCATCTCTGTGATACCAAAGAATCCAACTGCAATTTGAATAAAATTTATTAAACTTTGTGAATTTTTTATAAGAAATGACAAAAAAATGAGGTGACAATAATGTTTATAATACATTTGTTGAGTAAAATGTGTTTTTCTTTGACAGTAATTTTAGTAAGAATGATTTTTAAATGTAAAATGAGTCATTTTTATATATCCATTCCAGATTTTAATATTTTTATATATCCATTCCAAATTTTAATACTGATTTCAAAAATTATACGATTAAAGTCAAACTTGGTTATAACGAGTACGATGGGACTGACTAAATTTGCTCCTTATGGCCGTTAATCATAATATGAGTCGTGTTATTTCTATACCCGCTATATCAACTTTCATTGATTTGGAGAAAACCGCAAAAAACTGTCACATCTCTAGCGTACATAAGTAATTGCATTACAATTTTTTATATAATGAATTGGAGTAATAAAATATCGAAAAGCATTTATTTTTCTACATTTGTCTAACAATAATGAATTAATTTCGATAAATAAAATGGATAAAGCGGATTTTGATAATCACTTCGTGATATAGAGGCTTTTGAAAGTCAACTGAGCCGACATGGCGGGTTTAGAAACACACGCGTAGATCATTTTGACACACAAGCGTGGCGGCCATGTTGTATTTTGGCAAAATAACTGCTTGTGATTGGTTGAATCCGATTTAGCGCGTTTTGATAGTAACTTTCTGTATGATATAGCGGATTTGGTTTCTCACTCGCAGTATTAACATGGTTTTTGGTCGTGATAAGGAGGGTTTTGAAACTCAATTTTAGGCTCCTCTTGTTGCTCGCAAAAATGTGAACAAGATATCATACTCAGATCATTTTGTCAAAAAATCGGATATAGAAATTATAGGAATCATATCCAAAATAGGTTTTTTAAAAGTCATATGTACCTACCTCTACTATCAATATATTCGCTAAAGTACAGCATATTTTGAAATACAAGTAGGTATTACCTATTAAAAAAATTATTATTACTCAAATTTATTATCAATGATTGTTTTTAAAATTTCGCTTTCATGCTTATCAATTTCATCTTCAAAACAGTCAACGCATTATAACTATCATCTCCTGGTTTAAGACTTTGAAAAAAAAAATCACTAAATTGTCTATCTCATTATCACTACCTTTGCGTACTGTACCTACTGCTTGTAAAATCGCACTTGTCATAAATAACTAGCTTGCTGGATTGTTTTGGTTTTAGGCTGTAAAATTTGAATTGTCAAAAACCAGTGATGCACAACCTGCAGTCCCATTCTTGCGGCCTGCATGTAAATTTCACACGGCCCACTTGGCTATAAAGAAAAATTAAAAATTTTGGTGTAATTCTTGACAACCCTGGCTGAGAACATTTTTTTGTAGAGTTTTGGTTTATTTATGCTGCATTTCCTAGTTGGAACCTGGAAATTTGAAAACCCGGTTTGCATAACACGAAATACCAAAAATCAACAGAAAGCTTGTAGGTCGCGGCCTGAAAAAGTTGTGCATAACTATTATAAATTTAGCTCCTGCAGGGTTGTCGGTACTCGTAATTAGGTACCTCCATAAACATATTTAATGGTTGTAAAACAAAATTTACGATGAGTTGTAATACAAAAGAAGACATAAAAAGGTAACGAATTTGCGAAGCTCTAATTTCACACGACTGTCGCAGATTTGATGACAATTTTACATTGTGCCCGATGGATAGCAAATGGTTCACATAGCCAACAATCTTATACAGGTGCCATAAAAATATGTATCCGTTCATGTATTCAGAAATTGTGTTCACAAAATTATTTCCTCGGTATATCAGTAAATCAACCTCGTTATAACAGTCAACAATCATATGCAGATAAGGTTGAACTAAAATATTGTTTTGTAATTGCTCATTATAGCCGTGAACTCGATCGTTATAACTAAGTTCGATTGTATTTCCAATAATAAAATATGAAAGCGTATTTCAAATTTTAGTTCAAAACATAGACATATGAATATTAGTAGACCTGCCCTAAGTGATTAAAAGCGTATTATTCCCCACTCTCCATACCGGTTCCATTGGAGCCGGCTGGGCTCGCGTATGGCTTCCCGTGAATCTTGAGAATGTGACGTCATCATTCTTGTTCGAACTAGCGTCGAGCTATGGTCGAGGCATTTTATGAAATAACACGGCAAAATAGTGGCTTGTGATATGAAAACTTCTAAAAATAGATGTGAAAAAGAGAATAAACCCAATTGTCGTATTACATTCCATATGTAAGCATCATTTTAAGCTTATTCACGTTGTATAATATGAATCAGTTGTAGAAACATATACTATCACATCGAGCCAACATTGGTCGAATGTAGCGATTCCCAAGTGTGCGCATCGTTGTTACTGGGAAGTAAATTATGAACACTTATAAAAGTGTCTTAACTCAATACGTTAACAAAATATTCGACTCTGAAAATAGAAGAAATTTTTTTTCAAAGTGGAAATACTCTGAACTTCTGACAATATGCAAGAGATCTGAGGGGTCAAAGGAGAAAGAAATGCTTGTGTAAAATAGCTGCAACGCAGGACCTCCACCAATACATGAATAAGGCTTACTCACCGTATTCCGTATCTCCTTTTGGCTTGAATCACTATTGTACACACTTTATAAAATTGAATCTTAGCTTCTTCTTACAATTAAATACAATACAAACACATCTTCTTATATAAAAATTCAGCCTGTGAATGTTTGTGATGGCAAAAACTCAACAGGTAGTCATCTGATATCGCTGAAAATTTCAAAGTTTGTTTTTATCTGTATTTTTTTGGCACAGACATATGAATATATAGACTAGAAATTAAAGGTGAGGGGTAAAATCAACTGTTGAAGAACGAAGGGGGTAAAGCTGACTGTGATTCGTCAATAAATCAACCTGACAGTATGTAGGCATCTCGCATTATAATATCACCATTTAGTTCTTAAAAGTAAAATCTGCTTTTGAATGAATAGACATTTTTACGTGGGAGCGCAAATTACTCGCCACTTTATGAACAAATTTGCAAAGTCCAAATTCGGCAAAAAAAAATTTCTTCTATTTTCAGAGTCGAATATTTTGTTTACGTATTTAGTTAAGACACTTTTATAAGTGTTCATAATTTACTTCCCAGTAACAACGATGCGCACACTTGAGAATCGCTACATTCGACCAGATGTATCACGATGTGATAGTATATGTTTCTACAACTGATTCATATTATACGATGTGAATAAGCTTAAAATGATGCTTACATATGGAATGTAATACGACAATTGGGTTTATTCTCTTTTTCACATCTATTTTTACAAGTTTTCATAGCACAAGCCACATTTTGCAGTGTTATTTCATAAAATGCCTCGACCATAGCTCGACGCTAGTTCGAACAAGAATGATGACGTCACATTCTCAAGATCCACGGGAAGCCATACGCGAGCCCAGCCGGCTCCAATGGAACCGGTATGGGGAGTGGGGAATAATACGCTTTTAATCACTTAGGGCAGGTCTACTAATATTCATATGTCTATGGTACCAGGAGTGTTTTGAGTGTTTGCTTTGAATGGTAGAAGAATTCGGGGACGCCCGAGGAATACTTAACGCAATATCTCGGCACCGGAATGAGATATAGAGCCGATTTAAAGTCGATGTAATGTAGTTTTTTAACAGTAACATTGTGGTATACAGTAGTGAATGGTGGAAAAAGTCGGAGACACCCGAAAAAGACATCAGCAATAGCTAGTGGTTTATAACGAGAGCTGAAAATTTTTTCAAAAAGCAGAAATAAAAAAACAAAATTGTATATTGCTTTGTATCCAAATATAATATATTTAAAATTAAAACACTACATAATGCAGGTATAAAAAAAATACTTACGCTAAAAATAAAAAAAATATTTATTTACTATAATAAACACAGCACATAATAAAATGCGTTGAGATATATTTAAAAAAAATTAACTGTATGTACCTACATTATTTGGTAAATATGCAGAAAATAAGGACACACTTCTGGAAAACCTGTCGTCAAACCGATTGTGCGCTGGTGGCATTTGAATTTCGCCTGGCTGGAATTTTTTGATATGCGATTCAAATCTGTATGCCTTTAAGCCAGGAATACACATGCCTGTAGCTGGCACACTTGCATGCAAGCTCCTTGCACATGCCAGCTACTATCATGTATATACGCTAACTTGCATGCCTGTACCTGCCTTGCAAGTAGATTGCACAACATTTGATTTACTGGCATGCAAGTTGAGGGAGGGGACGAGGGGGGCTATGAAACCGGCATGTGTGAACGTCGCGACAGGTACGGGCATGCCAGTAGCTCAGTATCTTATTAAATTAGCCACACATTGTACTGCCAATTGCAATACGATGATATTTAATTCACTTCGAATGTTTTCCATTGCCAAAAAGCTTGAGACTACTCAGTCTCAGAGTGATTTGAGACACGTACTGTCTAGTGACTGGCATGTGTATACGTCTTGCAAATACAGGCATGCAAGGACGCAACTTGCATGCAAGTTTAACTTGCATGTGTATTCTCATTGCGCCAGTAACTTGTACATGCCATTAACATGCATGCAAGCTACTGTTCCATTTTACAGGCATGTGTATCGCAGCCTTTATAGAGTGCATAAAAAATATTTACAGAATCGCTTGAGCTTATGAGGAAATAGAAAATAATGTATTTAAATAGTTATTTTGTTCAAATTAAAATTATTTTTACTTGACAATGGTTACTGATGTGATGACCAAGATATGAGCCTAAAATAGGTTCTTAGGTTGACAGTTTGGGTTTAATTAAAACATGATAAAAAAATTTAAATAAACAAAAAAACATGGCGTTAAGAAAAGAAGTCAAATTTTCCGTTTTTTTTTTTACAAAATCGCTACTAAAATGCGATATTTCCCATTTTTGGAAACTGATATACTTATTTGTCATTGTTATCTTACCGATACACAGTGTTTATCTATTAAAAGTGTTTTAACCCCGTTTTCTGTATATTTATTTAGCAAATGTGCATAAACATAAAACAAAGGGAATTTGACATGACATTATTATATAATAATAAAACTCTTCCCTTAATATTAATAATTCTCTCGTTGGTAGATAAATGTTATAATATTTGAGAACAGTGGTAACTAACATTATCAGAATTAACCTCTTTATAAGACCAGGCAATCTCTATTGTACTAAAATAAAGTCGCTAGCGCGCGTGCCTGTTTGTGCGCTTAGTTCTTCTAAACTACACAACGGATTTTGTTATGTTTTTCACCATCATTTAGAGAACGTCAACTAGTAATTATTATATGAACTACAGATCGACACACTTAAATTTGCAGCCTGTGGTTTTGCCACTGTTATTGGGGATATGATTGCAAAATAAATACCAATTAATTTTTCTGTGGTTAACTTCTTGATTTGAATATAAAGCATGGTGTTTTCTCTTTCTAAGTTTAAATAAAATTTCTCACCGTTACAGTAAAGGAGACAACGATTTCTATTGTCATTTCCAAAAGTGAACAAAGTACCCGCAAGGGTTAAAAAATATTATTTTACGCATAACCTATACACGGTGTCCGGAAACTCGTAGTACAAACGGAAAACTGGTGAATCTATCGAGACCGAAATTGAAAAGTTTTTGGTCAAATTTGAAAAATAATTGGTCACTAATTTTACAATATCAGTTGTTTAATGTGTTTTAAAATGCGACAAAGCGTAGACCTGTCTCGTAGAGTTATTTTCGGTTCTTTGTACAGGTCTTCTGGGGGTAAATTGTACAAACTTCGGGGGGTGATTCTACATGATAGTACAAGTAAAAAAAAATTAAATTTTTTCTAAATTTTAACAATTTAATCACTATTTTAATTAATCTTTATAACGAATTGGTGTACATTATGAATACCAAAAAATATGCTTTAGATAAATTGAAGGTTTTCCTATCGTTTCGCTTGAGTAGAATACAAATAGCAAAATAAATTACTCAGTAAAAAATATAAATGTGAACTATTAAAAAAAAAAAAATTTTCACTAGAAATGTATGAACGAGAAAAGGAACTACTTAAAAAAAATACAGCATTATAGCTAAGATTATCTGTGACAGTTTCACTTAATTAACTTTTTTGCTTTCTTATTAAATTATTTACAGAATAAACAAAAACCAGTTTTGTGCTTGAAATCGAATATTTTAAGCGATTTTAATGCCTATTACCTACGATATATGGTATACGAAGAATATACACATTTTTGGCTTGTAGCTTCCTATTAAGGTAATTTTCCGGTACAAAAGTTCAATATTTGGAAAAAATAATAATGTTTTAAAGAATATTTTGTGTGAGAATTTTTTTTTTTCTAAATAGTTATTTATTTTTTTTACTTCTACTATCACCTCCCAAAGTTTGTGCACTTTAACTCCGGAAACCCTGTAAAATATAGATTCAGCTTTCCGTTAGTACTACGAGTGTCCAGGCACCATGTATAATATAAATATACATGCTAATAAAGTCATCATTTTTTTTTTTTTTTTAATCTCTAAAATTATACAATTGTATAAAATCTAGTATTCTTCATTTCTTATTCTAATCAGCAATTTTTTACACTGACTTAACTGAAAATAGAATAATAATTGTGCACGCATAATCACATGGTTCACCTTATCAGCTGGCGACGTACATACAATGTTAATGATAACAACAAACACAATTTTCATTAGGAACTCTACACTAGTATGCTATAAATAATTAATTCACATAATTAAAAAATAACGAAATGTCAGCAAAATTGATATTCAAACCCTTCTATCTATAATTATTACATACATCTAGACAAGACATACAGGGTGTATCGGCACGTACCCGACAAACTTTAACCAGCTATTCCTTAGCACATTTGGAGTAAAAAATGTTATGGGCACTTTGCTGTCCGGTAGCATTTTTTTTTCAATTAAAAACAAAAAAATTAAAAATTTCCACACTACACCACTGTCATTGGCATTGCTTTTCGTGTTCAACAGCTGTTATAAGCAAGTATGTCGAAGAGCGTCTTCGCTCTTTCGCACACACTAAATAATAATAGTTAAAAATGAGACGAATGGTGCCGTGCCATTTCGTTGTGATTGTAAAAGCGCGCCAATACAGGGTGTCCGGAAACTCGTAGTACAAGCGGGAAACTGGTGAATCTACATCACATTTGGAGTCGATTTTGTATTATATTTTTTTTTTATTTGAGCTTTCGTTATCGAGTAAATCGATTTTGAAGTTGATTTTTTTTTTTTTTTTTTTTAATCAAATTCTTATAAATTATTACTGAAGATCAAAGTACACAACTAATTAAAACTATTTGAAAGTAAAACAAATGAAGAAACTCGGATTTGAAGCATTATTTTGAAATCACCCTTCATTTAACCCGGTGTAATCATAAAATATTTCTGCTCTGCAGGGTTAAAACATCTGTTATTCAACCCTAAACACCAGAAAAAACTTTAACCCTAAAATAGCCGAAAAATATTTTTTTTTGGTATTTTTTTTTTTTTTTGAAAATGCTCAAATCAAAAAACTTTGTTTTTTTGGGTTCCCCATGTGGTGTAGATTCTCCAGTTTCCCGCTTGTACTACGAGTTTCCGGACACCGTGTATAGGTACACACGTACATTATTCAACGGAATTCGAATAAAATATTGCCAGATGGGTTTTCAAACTTTGACAAAGGATAAAACAGTGGTGACATGTGGTGAAAATTTGAATAATAAATTTTTTATTAAAAAAAAAACGTTACCGGACAGCAAAGTGCACATAAGATTTTTTACTACAAATATGCTAAGGAATAGCTGGTTAAAGTTTGTCGGGTACGTGCCGATACACCCTGTATAAAGGGCCTTACTAATAAACTTGTTTGAAATTTTACCCAACTGTTTACACAACCGTTAACCCTTGGAATGCCAGAGATAAAATGCCAATCGCCCGCTGTAGGTCGACTGACACTATTTTCATATTAAGTTACTTGTCTTTTAGGAAAATTTACAGTCTTACCAGGTAATGTGTTTATCTATATAAATTACAATGAGTTTTGTAACTCATCGAGATTGCTCTAGCAAGAAAAAATTCTTCACCGATTGCTTTGAAATTTTGACACAATGTTGCATTCGAATATGCGTGTGTTTTTATATAACAATGTTGTATAGATGTCAACTGTGACAAGTAATAACATGCTTTTTTTTTAACTGCGCCATCTGTAGGATATAAAAGCATCACGCGCTATTATTTCTCTATCTGCACAGAGACACAGCAATGTGTGGTGGGGTACAGCTAGTATATTTATAAAAATTGTATACATCTATCCTATGTAGTTTCCCCAGAATTACTACCTTTATTCAGAGTAAGGATTTTTTTTCTTTCCAATGAATAATAATGAAGACTTAAGAAAATATTTGTGATACTAATTTATTTTTAAGGTAAATAAGAATTCTTAATAATAGGAATAAATCGTATGAAGATTTCATAATTGTGACATTTTGAGAAGAACTTTTTCACATTTAAAAAATCATTGTTTGCAAGTGACGAAACGACAAGCTAGAATAATATTAAAATACATTATTTCCTTGCCAAGCGAATAAAATATATTTTAGAAAGCAAAGAGCTTTTTGTAAGGTTCAAAATACCGTACAATCAAAGTAAGTGCAGTGGGCTACTAGCAAATCCACGGTCGGTTTCTTGGCACACTATGGGTTAATGTATGGAAAAAAATTGTTTGTCAGTTGTGTAAAATTTAAAACACATTTATTAGTAAGCGGTTAAATCTTTTAAATAAATTGATTTAACCTTTTTTAATGCATTTCAACACGGTAAATGATGAAGATAAATCTGAGCAGCAAAATTATTTAAAAATTTAATTAACCTCTGTTATGCTGTAGTTGCCTATAGGGTACGCAATATTTGTACCAGAGTTTCCATATGGCAACATCAGCTAACATTATCTTTTCATGGGTTTTTTATACATAACTTGTTGGTAGCATATTTAAATGAACCATAATTGCTACAAAGAAGAGAAGTTTTGAAATACCTTAGAATATTAATAATACATCTAACTCCAGTAAAATATTGGCAGTATTTACTTGTATTAGCAGGCAACTCTCGCGGCTAGAGGCGCTGGTTTAGATTTTATTTTTTTTAAATGTAAAACCGCACAAGAGTCCCCCAACCGTCTGGAGCCAGTGAGACTATGGCATCCTCAATCAGAGTGTGTTGTGAGGCTGAAGGTATTGAGGGAAAGGAGATGGGGAAGAGATAGGCGGGGAAGTTTCAAGCAACGTTATTCTTAATGGTGGTCTTACACCAGGGCGATATTGAGACAGGCACGCCAGGATTTGAATTGCTAGTCGAGATCCTTACCATTAATCATGCAAAAATCCATTAAAATGCATGAAAATAGACCAAGCGTCACAACTCGTACTGCTAGGAGGCGCTAGTGCAGCATACTGCCATCAGAATGTATGGGGAATTTCAGAAGTTTGAGGTATTAAAACTTATCTACAGTTTTTACTCACGGGAATCCAACATTCCGAAGGTCAATGTTGAATAAAAAATGAAACAAAAAATTTCCTTACATGCTCAAAAAATCTATGTCCACACCTTATAATATTAATGATATTTGGCGAAGTAGTGAGATTACAATTAATATGTATACAAAATACATATTTCAATAAATATTATTCCTTATTATGGCCACTATCGGAAGCTGCAATTCATCTATCTGCTTGTTCATTGTGTTAATTATAGTCTATTGACGCACAATTCGTAGTATAAATAATGTTACAGACATTACACTTATGGGGTGCAGAAACGCGATTAGCTTATTAGCATACTTGAAGTCAACGATATATTCTAATTAACCTCTGGTATGCCGGAGTTGCTTATCTGCTACGCAAGATTTTTACCCGTTGTGTGCCGGAGTTGCCATATGGCAACATCATCCAGATAAACACGATATTGTCTCACAAAATGTGCCAAGTAACAAAAACACACCCACGTTCCTAAATAAATTCTTAATTCAAACGTTCATTCATGTATGACAAAGATAGACGTTCAAATAATTTGTGCGTACGAATGAAATAGATATAAAATTTGCATCGAATACAATAACCCCCAGAGTTGAATCGTAGAATGATTTTTTATTTATTTCCTTGTCCATATCGGCTTGGCTACACATCAGAAAACAAGCTGTGGAACCATAATGCAGCCAAATACCTAATGAGAACAATGGCTAACTGCATTGAAGGAATAAGATAAAACAACGGCCGAAAAGTTTTACACACTGTTCGATTCAATACAATCATAAGTTTTACTGTCATTAAAGTACAACTGCAACACTTAAAAATCATTTGTTCATTCATAGATTATAATATAACTTAGCTTAGAAGTTAGAAATTTCTATTGTAAAATTGATCTAAACAAATAGAAACGAGGGGAGATATGGCATGGAAGCCTGTCGACTGTCACAGAGCCAAACAAACAGGCTGCACCGACAGTCAAAGCAGCTATACTATGAAAGTTGTGCTTTTGGCATGCAGATAGAAACAAAGGAGAAGCGCCGCTATGCGTATGTGAGATTTGCAGTAGTATTGGTGAACGTATACCTACATAAGAAGTGTTTATGCTAAACTCTTAAGACGGGTTGTTTCGGAGAATTTGAACAGTTCATCAAATTTCAACGTTCATTTTCCAGGTTTATTTCAGTTCTGTCAAGCAACTAGCCTATAATGATATAATAACAGAACTTGAATAGGACTTTCACAGAACCCGGAAATGAACGTTGAAATTTGATGAATTGTTCAAATTCTCCGAAACAACCCGTCCTTAGTGTGCCAGGTAAAATGCCTGGCAGCCTGCGATACTAGGCAAAGACACAATTTTCGTAATAATTTACAAAATTTTGCAAAATTATGTTGTGAAGCTATACGAGGCTTTCCTGTAAATAAATACAGTAGTATGACTTTTGAAACTGAAAAATAACGACATTTGCAACGCGCTTCTTCACAGATAAAAAATCAATGTTTGCAAATGACGAAACGACAAGCTAGGATAATATTAAGATATATTATTTCCTTGCCAAGCGAATAAAATTTATTTTAGTATGCTAGGGGCATATTTTAAGGTTCAAAATACCATAAAATCGAGGTAATCGCGGTGAATTCAGAGCAAATACGGATTCGGCACTCCAAGGGTTAAGGAGTTTTGTTTTCGATCCCTTGAAAAACCTTATAACAGAGTTTCACTGTACCAGAGGTTCATGGGCTATCTCCCTTGTTTCTATTACTACAAATGAGCGTTACAAACTCTTGGATTGGCTTTGGCTTTCATCTTGTTTCAGATACTCGTAGACCTTTTTGGCTAGACTCTTGTATTTCAACGAGTAATTGCTGTCAGGATCGGATAGGACGATGGGTTTACCCGTGGCGGTGGACTCGGAGACCCGGTGATGCAGCTCGAAGCTCTCCAGGACGGGGATGTGCAGCTGTTGCGCTAGGCCGTCGGTGTTCTCGCCGAATATGTGATTGACGGAGCCGCAGTTGGCGCACGTGGAGTGAGCCATGTTCTCCACGATGCCCAGTATCGGTATGTGGAGTTTCTCCAGCATGGTGGCGCCTCGGCGCGACACTTGGATGGCTGCGAGTTGAGGAGTTGTGACAATGATTGCCCCTGGAAAATAATATACTCATGAGACCTTAGGAAAAAAAACAATGCAGAGGCTACACAGACTAGGTTATAATTATAGTTCAATCAATGTTTACCGCCACCACTCAGTGACCAAACTGAAAAAACAACATATTAGAATATTTGTAACTGATCCACAAAATGTCTTTTTGCTTAGGTGTGCACTTTATCTCTAAATAGTATAAAATAAAGTCGCTATCCGCGTCTGTTTGTGCGCTTAGTTCTTCTAAACTACCCAATAGATTTTGATAGGGTTTTCATTTAGAGTATTTTATCCGGGAGGTTTATATATATAATACATTTATATTATATTTATAGCAAGCAGAGAAAAGTCGACGTTTTGTAATCAAGTCGTAAAAATATACTTTCGGGTGCTTACATTGCTAACGCTGGCCAAACCTTATGAGATTCATCAAAATAATGTTCTACGGAATTGTATATATTAAAAATGCCTAGAGAAAAGTTCGCCACGGTACATGTCTACGATGGGGCGTAATTAAGTTTGCGGAATGGGTAGGTAGGTGATTAGTGGGGGTGTCGCTTAATTAGGTAATAATTGAGCAACTCTTATTAGTATAAATACCGGGTTTTATCGTAATTAGGTTATTAGTCTTTGAGCTATCGTCGACCAAACAAGTCAATCAAGGGGAGAATTGTGAATATGGAGAAAATCGAGTTCTACGCTGTTATAAAATTCCTTACCAAGCAAGGAACATCAGTTCAGATCATACTGGAAGAGATGTCATCCGTTTACTGTAGGGAATACAAAGATGGAGTGTTGGCTCAAATTGTTACTGGTGATGAAACTTGGGTTCATCATTATGAACCTGAGTCTAAACAGGACTCTATGCAGTGCCAACAAGAAAGGCACACTGTCATCAAATCATGGCGACAGTCTTTTGGGACTCAGAAGGAATCCTGTTGATCGATTACAAAGATAAAGGTGTTTCTATAACCGGAGTTTACTACGCTTCAATTCTAGAGCAATTAAAGGGAGCCATCAACGAGAAAGAAGGTGAAAATTGACCAAAGGTATCCTCCTTCTGCACGACAACGCGCCTGTTCACAAGAGCTATGTTGCGATGGCTGCCCTGCATGGGCTTCGAAATTTTGCCACATCCACCCTACACTCCTGACCTGGCTCCCAGTGATTATGTATTAACTTTTCCAAACTTGAAAAAAGAACTTCGTGGGAAAAAGATTTCAAGTGATAAAGAAGTGAAAGATGCAGTTTCAGCATATTTTTTAGACAAAGACAAATCTTTTTTTTTGAGGGTATACATAAGTTAATTGAAAGATCCGAAAAATTAAATGTAAAGTATTAGGGTAGCTGGTGAAAAGGAAAAATAAATTTGTTTCCACTCCTTACCCCCCATTCCACGAACTTAAAAACGTTCCCTCGTATCTCCTAAGGATAACTCCAACTCAGCTAGTCTTTATATAAATTTTTATTTATAAAGTTGCATAAAACACGCAATCGGGCGTAATATTCAATATAAGTTTATCACTATACAGGGTGTATCGGCACGTACCCGACAAACTTTAACCAGCTATTCCTTCCTTAGCATATTTGGAGTAAAAAATCTTATTTGCACTTTGCTGTCCGGTAACGTTTTTTTAAAATAAAAAATTTATTATTCATATTTTCACCACATGTCACCACTGTTTTATCCTTTGTCAAAGTTTGAAAACCCATCTGGCAATATTTTATTCGAATTCTGTTGAATAATGCATGTGTGTACCTATATTGGCGCACTTTTACAATCGCAACGAAATGGCACGGCAACATTCGTCTCATTTTTAACTATTATTATTTAGTGTGTGCGAAAGAGCGAAGACGCTTTTTGACATACTTGCTTATAACAGCCGTTGAACACGAAACGCAATGCCAATGACAGTGATGTAGTGTGGAAATTTTAAATTTTTTTGTTTTTAATTGAAAAAAAATGCTACCGGACAGCAAAGTGCCCATAACATTTTTTACTCCAAATGTGCTAAGGAATAGCTGGTTAAAGTTTGTCGGGTTAGTGTCGATACACCCTGTATAAGAAATACCTGAATGATGTTTTTATGTAGCTTATATTATTATTTAGGAGTATCGCGTAGGAGCGATTATGTACATTTTTGTTTTCTTACTTCTTATTTTAAATTACCTATCACCAATCTCTTCTATTAATTTATATTATTTTTATGCCATCTGCACTTTTAAAACTGGTTTATTTATTTTTTCTCTTTTCTTATATTAGGTACATCTAAATGGAACATTATATCTGTACCTCAGAAGTCAAAGGTCGGTTGTCACATTTTTTAAATTGTTCAGGAGAGTATAGTCATTTTTTTCCTTTGAACATTGTGGGGATACCGGACCTTTTATGTTGACCATAGTTTCACATTGTCGTAGGACAACTGTCTTTATACCTCTGTGTAGATACTGAAAAAACTAAAAAGGTCTCATACATAACTCATTTTCACAAAAAACTGGACAACCGACCTTTCACTTCTGACGTACAGATATGTATCATGTATTATGTTAATTTTTTTATGTTTTTGGTTACTTATTTCGTTGTTGTTGTTTTAAAAATAAAAACCTTCTGTTGGCAATGTATTACGCAGAAAATCATGTAAAATATATGTTTCATGTAAAAGCCCATTAGGGCATTTAATTTAATAAATAAATATATCAAATGTCAACCGTGTACATAATATGTAGGGCGAGCCTTTGGCATGTTTCCTGACTATGCACCGATGCCAAAGGGATCAATGACGCTAGGTCCTCGCAGCATCTACCATTGAAATACCAGTACAAAAAGAACAGAATTCCCACGTGACGCCTGTACTCTAAATATTGCAATCCATATTTAGAGATTTGTTTTCAATCTACATTTCGCCATTAATATTTCAAAGACCCAATCCTGTCTGATTACGTCTAAAAGGGATCCAAATGATAATCTAGTCTCCT
This sequence comes from Hesperophylax consimilis, assembly GCF_061612785.1. Lineage (NCBI taxonomy): Eukaryota > Metazoa > Arthropoda > Insecta > Trichoptera > Limnephilidae > Hesperophylax > Hesperophylax consimilis. Next base: position 22,580,307 of record NC_142854.1, on the reverse strand, counting down.
TCAACGGAAGCAATCTTCCGAACAGGCCTTCCATTGATATGCTTGGTGTAACTATAAGTGACCAGCTCAGGTACGGGGGCTCCATCGAAGTCAGAGTAAAGCTGGCCTCTCAGAAGCTGGGCGTACTGTACAGGGCCCGCAGATACTTTAATAGTACACAACTGCTGACCCTGTACAAATCGCAAGTGCGCCCTACTGTCGAATTCGGCAGCCATCTCTGGTCCGGAGCCCCTAAATACCTGAAAAAACCCTTGACTCTGTGCAAAAACGGGCGGTCCGTTTGATAGATTCCCCAATCTTAACAAACGGATTGCAATCTTTAGAGCACAGGCGTCAGGTAGGTATGCTGTCCTTGTTCTATCGGTATTACAATGGAAGATGCTCTGAGGAACTAGCGTCATTGATCCCTTCGGCACCGGTGCGTAGTCGGGATACACGCCAAACGCGCGCCCAACATTTGTACACGGTTGACATTTGTCACATGAGAACGGGTCGCTTCTACGATTCGTTCTTAAGTTCAACAGCTCGGCTGTGGAACGAACTGCCGGCCTCTGTGTTTCCTCCCTCCTACAACATGGGACTCTTCAAGACCCATGTTCACTCCTTCCTCTCCACAAAAAGACCCTCCACACAGCATCCCCAAAGATGACATAGGCCCTGAGGGAAATCATTTTCTTCAGGGCCTCCTGTGTGGAGTTAATATAAAAATTTAAAAAAAATATCCTATCCGATAGTCATGTGACACTTGATCAGCCCAAGGTATCGGTGGTCGTCCTCATTATAGGTAGACAGTTGATAACCTAATTTTATCTTTCTCTCTTTTCTTTTGTGAGCCTAGCTGTCTTAATGATATCCTGTATATACATTAAATAGAAACGGCGGGCTAAATAAATTAAATTAAGATAAAACAGCATATGACGTTCTCACCGCTTATAGGCAGGTTCTGCGCCAGAGACAGGTGCGTATCCCCCGTGCCCGGGGGCGTGTCCACCACCAGACAGTCCAGGGGGCCCCAGGCCACCTGCCGCGTCAGCCTCTCCAGCGCCTGCATCACCATCAGCCCCCGCCAGACCACGGCCCCCTCGCCTGACACCAGCAGGCCCATGGACATGCTGCAACCAACACAAACACACATCATCAATAACTGGTTATTATACAGGTTCTGCGCCAGAGACATGTGCGCTCTTAAAGCTCCTAGCCAGTAGTCGTCTCTGGCTAATCCACCACTACAAAAATAAGTGACAACGGGGGATTTTAGTGCATACATTAAAACAGATATTTCGAGAAAATAATCAAACATCGCTATATTTTGGTTTAAAGTTAACCTTACAGTACTTTCATCATATTTGTTCAGTTTGCAATATTTTCTGTGTATTTCAAATGCGCTATATATGTACATCTAATTTTTAATTTTCCATAAAAACAAATACAGTTTTAGAAACTAGATAAAATTATCTTTCCGGTGTACGCATTTAAAATAAATATTACTATTTCTAAATAATAATATTTTGATATCAAACGTGAAAATTGTTGTCAAAAATGCTATCCACATCTTAACTTAATTTTTTACTCCAATCATAGAAAAAATGAAAGAACTCGATATTTCCAAAACCCATTAGTTTTGTTTGAGGAATTTGTAATAAAATTGTACCTTCACTTTTATATCGTTCATATAAAAGTTAAAACGATTGTTACAATAGCGGCGCAAAATTTGAATTATTAATTTTGGCTATTTTTAGGATTTTATTAATGGTTTCCAGTATAAGAATTTTCATTTCTCTTTCTAACGTAAAAAAAATTATGTGTATTCGCATGACAAAAAAAAAAAAAACTACATTTATTTTGCGACAAAACTCCACAACATTCTAGTAGAAAAGTTTAATGATTACAAATCAAGAATAAAACTCTGGTTGAAAGAGATCAATCAAAAAACATCAATTAAATCAACAAATAAAATAGAAATGAATAACTTTAGTCAGCTTCAGCCCAAGGTCCCCCGAGTGAGGAGGACTAAGAAATACAATTTACTATACATATATGTATTCACTATCATATTTTGTATGGTACTTTTATTCGTATTAGTTAATGTTCAGAGTACCAAATCGTAACAAGAGACTTCCTGGGTTGTTCTTTGTTAATTCATCTAAAACCAACTATTTTATTAATTCCCACTTCAAAGGCTACCTGAGTTGTCCTTTGTTCATTCATCTAAAACCAACTATTTTATTAATTCCCAGTCCAAATGCTACAGACTTTCTGAGTTGTTCGTTGTTAATTCATCTAAAACCAACTATTTTATTAATTCCCACTTCAAAGGCTACCTGAGTTGTCCTTTGTTAATTCATCTAAAACCAACTATTTTATTAATTCCCACTTCAAAGGTCCCAGTCCAAATGCTACAGACTTTCTGAGTTGTTCGTTGTTAATTCATCTAAAACCAACTATTTTATTAATTCCCACTTCAAAGGCTACCTGAGTTGTCCTTTGTTCATTCATCTAAAACCAACTATTTTATTAATTCCCAGTCCAAATGCTACAGACTTTCTGAGTTGTTCGTTGTTAATTCATCTAAAACCAACTATTTTATTAATTCCCACTTCAAAGGCTACCTGAGTTGTCCTTTGTTCATTCATCTAAAACCAATTATTTTATTGATTTCCCAGTCCAAAGGTTACATAGGCTTGTAAATAAATTCGGTTTCGTTTATATTTTAATATATTCTATATTCTATCTATTAAAAATAACGGCGGATCTTAATAGTTGTAGAATAATCAAGCGGCAGATTCCTGAAAGAGTACTGTATATATATATTTATTTTTCGGAATGACTTTATTGAGTAAAACCTCAAATTGTAATATTTAAATATTGAAGACAATATTAGTGATTTCTAAACGAAAATCTGAAACAGAAAAATCAGAAAAGGAAACGGTCACATCTGGGACTCGAACATTCATTCTAGACTTGCAGAAAAGTCAACAGATGTCGCACATTAAAAATAAAAAATAAGATAGGTTTATCTAAAAAGACGCTGTCTGGATTGCATTTAGTTCGGGTTGAATCTTGCGATCATACATAAAGATAGTTGCCAATAAAAATGTGCGGTGAAAAAATGAAGACAATGTTGGTTAGTTCTTATTCGAAGTATGATACAGTTAAAAATGACCGAGGGGAATAGGGTCCCATTAGCTCAGTTGGTAGAGCACTGTCACGGAAAGACAAGGGTCCTGGGTTCGTGTCCCAGATGTGACCGTTTCCTTTTCTGATTTTTCTGTTTCAGATTTTCGTTTAGAAATCACTAATATTGTTTTCAATATTTATATATATATATACTTTACCATTTGACTCCGTAGTTCAGCAGCGGCTCCATGAGATGGTCGTTGTTGAGCATGGGCTCTCCGCTAATGTGCATCATCAGGGGCACGGAGGGGCCAAACACATCAGCGTCCAGAAGCCCTATCTCCTTGGACGGATCCACCACCTTCATGGCGCAGGCCAAGTTCACTGCAAGCAAAAACAACTTAGTCAAATATAAGATGAGAACACTGCATTTTAAAAATACAAATGGAAGCACAGTTCGTCAATAAAGTGTTGTGACAAAAATGGAAGATGATGCAATCGTTTAAACGGTTTTTAAAGACGGAGAATTTTTTCTTTTACTTTAGCTTCCAGACAGTAGGGATGCTGTGATGAGGTTCTTGAGGAAAGGAAGAAGAGGAAGTTCTGGGAAGAAAAAAGGTATAAGGGGTAGATAGGAATCCTGGGTTCAGTGTGTCTAGGAGTGACAGATGTATGAATTTATCCCTCCAACTGTGGTGCAAGGTGGTGGATCGAAACTTTTTTTTTTTTATATATTAACTCCACACAGGAGGCCCTGAAGAAAATAATTTCCCTCAGGGCCTATGTCATCTTTGGGGAAGCTGTGTGGAGGGTCTTTTTGTGGAGAGGAAGGAGTGAACATGGGTCTTGAAGAGTCCCATGTTGTAGGAGGGAGGAAACACAGAGGCCGGCAGTTCGTTCCACAGCCGAGCTGTTAAACTTAAGAACGAATCGTAGAAGCGACCCGTTCTCATGTGACAAATGTCAACCGTGTACAAATGTTGGGCGCGCGTTTGGCGTGTATCCCGACTACGCACCGGTGCCGAAGGGATCAATGACGCTAGTTCCTCAGAGCATCTTCCATTGTAATACCGATAGAACAAGGACAGCATACCTACCTGACGCCTGTGCTCTAAAGATTGCAGTCCGTTTGTTAAGATTGGGGAATCTATCAAACGGACCGCCCGTTTCTGCACAGATTCAAGGGTTTTTTTCAGGTATTTAGGGGCTCCGGACCAGAGATGGCTGCCAAATTCGACAGTAGGGCGCACTTGCGATTTGTACAGGGTCAGCAGTTGTGTACTATTAAAGTATCTGCGGGCCCTGTACAGTACGCCCAGCTTCTGAGAGGCCAGCTTTACTCTGGCTTCGATGGAGCCCCCGTACCTGAGCTGGTCACTTATAGTTACACCAAGCATATCAATGGAAGGCCTGTTCGGAAGATTGCTTCCGTTGAAGGAGACTAGATTATCATTTGGATCCCTTTTAGACGTAATCAGACAGGATTACTATAGCAGAGGTGTTGGTTATTCAATAATTGGTTGTCGGGGCGGCAGTACCCATGCCCGCATCCCAAATTGAATACATATTATGATGCCTGCATCATTTTGCATACTTAGTTTCTGCTTTTGACACGTAAGGTGGTCTGTGAGGCACGCGCGGCGCAGCGTATTGTGGTTGGTACTTTGCACATATTTTAAAACTGAAGATAGTGTTCTTGCAATAATTTTATAAATTATGTTTTCATATTTTTTGCAAGTTGCAGTAGTGTTTGTTTATGTGAGTATAAGGATGGCACAGTTCTTGCTAATCATCATCATCACTTTTGGCTCTACAACCCCTGGTGGGTCTTGGCCTCCTCAAGAGTCTTCCTCCACTCATCTCGGTCCCGCGCCAGCTCTCTCCAGTTTCGAAGCTCCAAGGCAGACAAATCTTTGAGGACGTTTTCGCTCCATCTTAACCTTGGCCTTCCCAGGCTCCTTCTCCCTATCGGTCTTGAGCTCAGCAGGGACTTTGGTTCTTGATGCTCGGTCATTCTCTCCACATGACCTAGCCACCAAAGTCTTCCCAGTTTTATGAACTTTGTGACGTTTAGCTCCTTAGACAGAGTATAGAGCTCATTGTTATAACGTCTGCGCCAAAATCCATTTTCTAGAACCGGTCCGAAGATGCGCCTCAAAATTTTCCTTTCAAAAACATCCAGTGCTCGCTCATTCTTCTTAGTTAGAACCCACGTCTCGGCTGCGTACGTAAGCACTGGTCTAATTAGTGTTTTGTACACTAATACCTTGGTGGTTCTGGAAAGCAGTCTTGATTTTATTTGTTTTTGTAGGCGGAAATAGCAGCGGTTTGCATTCACGATGCGCTTCTGGATCTCCTCTGTAGTGTTGTTATTGTTTGTTATCAGGGAGCCCAGGTATGTGAATCTTGGTACCGTTTCAAAATTTTGGCTTCCACATACGAGAGATGGGGTTTGTTGGGTACATCCTACGGCAATGTATTTGGTCTTCTGCTGGTTTACTACAAGACCCATATTTTTGGCAGAACTTTCAAGATTTATGAAGGCGTCTTGTAAATCATCGGGATTTTTCGCAATTATGTCAATATCATCAGCGTAAGCCAATAGTTGCACAGAGTTGTCAAATATCGTTCCTCTTTTCTCAATGCCTGAGTCACGAATAACTTTTTCTAAGGCTATGTTAAATAAGAGGCAGGCCAATCCATCTCCTTGTCTCACCCCGTAGAGCGCTTCAAATGGTTCGGACAGATCACTGCCAACCCTGACTCTACACGTTACTGGGGACATTGTCAGTTTCACCAGATTGATCAGCTTACGCGGTATTCCAAACTCACTCATTGCATTATACAATGCGTCATTGTTCGGGTTCTTGCTAATAGAGCATAGAATTGTAGGTATCAAAAAGTGCTTTAGTTTACCTGCCGTGGTGGTCTTGCCCACACCGCCCTTCCCCGAGGCCACCAGCAAGATGTGCTTGACTCCGGGAATGGGCTGCTTCTTGGGCAGACCCTTGGCCATCAGCTCCGCGCGCCGCTTCTCCAGGAGCTGATTCCTGTTAGCCGCCACATTTGAACACTGAAATTCATTTTTAAAATGTAGATAACTGGATACTCCAAAATATAAAAATTACAAGCCGCATCAGAACAGGAAGTCCTAGTGGGGAGGACTGTGACATTATTCTTACACAGCGAAACTCGCTTAAACCTAATGCTACGTATACATCCGCGAGCCGAACTGAACCTCAACTTATGGGAAAGAAACTAAGCAACCGCAAATACGTAATTCGTATTACGGTTCGCGTTTCGGTTCGCAAATGTATAAGTACCCTTAGAAGACAGGTAATACTTTGTTAACATCTCAAAGCCAAATATAATTTTGAAAATTATATTTCAAATAATTTTTTTTTTTTTTTTGCTTTATATATTTTCATTTCTTTACACATAGTATATAATAACATAATATATAATACCAAATAGTATACACAAGAAATGAAAACCCACTAAAGCACTGCCTGAGTGTGGGTAATATAAAACAATTCCTATATTTCAAGTACCTAAAGTATAATATACATTAGTAGAAAAAGTTTTTTTTTTTGTTTATAGTTATTATAAAAAGTAAAGAGAAAACATTATGTACAATAGTTTATAAAGTTTCAGCAAGTGAGTTGTAGAAAGGATCAATAAATTTATAGTAAAAGCGTTTCAATATCTGCGTCAATCAGCCATAATTTTACATCTTTAATATATTCTATCTTTTTATTTATCATTTGAGTTTGTAGTGGTAGAAGGTTAAATGTACGAGGACCAATGAAGCTGGTATGTGTCTGCATTAATTTAGTATTGGTTTGGGGGCCTGTGTAAAATATATTATTTGATCTTTTGCTCATTCTGTGTTCATTTATTTTGAAATTATTTTTGTTTTTAAATAAATATATCATAGTTTGTAATGTTAATAATTTACGAATGTTAAATAATTTAGATTCCTTGTATAATAGGTCGGTCGAGAATGTTTTATTTTTGTTATATATGACTTTAATTATGTGTTTTTGAATTATTTGTAGAGGCTTAATAAATGTATCAGGTGCACCACCCCATCCTATTATGCCATAAGTGATTGCAGATTGCACCAGGGAGAAGTAAATCATTTTCAATTTTTCAGCGTTTAAAATTTCCTTGAGTCTATAAAATATGTAGGTAAGATATCTTAGTTTAGAAGTGGTTTAATTGATAGGCATGTTAACGTTTTACTTAGGAATTTTCATGGATAGTATTGAAATGCGTTCACAACTTTTAAAACCTAGCTCTACACACTGCACATTACAGTGTACCTGAAGGTAGTCCAGATTTCACTGAACTGCTATTGTAGTTGGTCGAATCCTAAGGGTTAAAAAGTTTCCATTTAAGAAGTTTCATGCTTAAAAAGTTTTGTTATTCGGTCCTTTGAAATTCCATACAAAATAAACTGCAAAAACACGATTTTTTTCCCATGAAAGTAGTTTTAGCTAAAACTGCTTCCTGCCTAAGAAGTTTTAAAAGTTCGCCAGAGAATCCATCACGAACGAAAACTAGTTACGATATATACTAGAAAATGTCCCCTTTTCCCAAAGTCAAAAAAATTTATCACTTCGTTACTATTGTCTGCATCCACAGACATAGGAATTAATAGACGAGAAGATAATGGCGAGGGGTAAAATCAACTGTTGAAGAACGAAGGGAGTGAAGCTGACTGTGATTCGTCAATAAATCAATCTGACAGTAAATAGGCATCTCGCATTATAATATCACCATTTACTTCTTAAAAGTAAAATCTGCTTTTGAATGAATAGACATTTTTACTTGGGAGCGCAAATTACTCGCCGCGTTATGAACAAATTTGCAAAGTCCAAATTCGGCAAAAAAATTCGGTTCTATTTTCAGAGTCGAATATTTCGTTTAAGTATTTAGTTAAGACACTTTTATAAATGTTCATAATTTACTTCCCAGCAACCAACCAGCTTTGTGTTTCGCGTCCAGACGTTTCTCGATGTGATAGTATATGTTTCTAAAACTGATCTATATTATACGATGTGAATATGCTTAAAATAAAGTAAAATAATGCTTATATATGGAATGTAATACGACAATTGGGTTTATTCTCTTTTTCACATCTATTTTTACAAGTTTTCATACCACAAGTCAACATTTTGCCGTGTTATTTCGTAAAATGAACCGATGATGCCTCGACCATAGTTCGCACAAGAATGATGACGTCACGTTTTCAAATTTCACTTGAGGCCATACGCGAGCCCAGCCGGCTCCAATGGAACCGGTATGGGGAGTGGGGATAATACGCTTTTAATCACTTAGGGCAGGTCTACTAATATTCATATGTCTATGTCTGCATCCCATTTATTTTTTATTTTATTTTATTTTTATTTTTTATTTTAAATACATAAACGGCTATACTGCCTTTTATAAATAAACATATAATAGAGTACAAAGTAAGAAAAATAATATTATTACATTATAGTAGTTTTAAACTTAAAAATAACATACAATTATTTTGTGTATCACAACAAAAATAACAAAAAAATAACAATGAGAAATATCATCATTTCATTTCAACATGTCCATATTGCGTATATAAAATTACATTATGGAAAAATAATTTTTGAGTGCATGTTTATATTGCGCTAATTTTAAGAAATAAATTTCGCCGATGTTGGCATGTTCATTTCCCATAATGTGTAATCGACTGATTGGTGAGTAATAATGTGATAATGTATGTGTGTTATTATAGTAGAACGGTAGAGTCAGTCTATTGTTAGCGCGACCAGGGCAATGAAATCGTATTAGTTCTATTAAATCAGGGGTATCCAGGACCGAGTGAATTATTTTATATAATATTAATAGATCACAGATTTTTCTTCATTTAAGGCCAAAGATGGTTTGAAAGGGAGATATGTAAATACCAATTTTAGAGGGAGCGCACTAATATTAAAAAAACGATAATAATTAAGCGAAAATGGTGAAAATATTTTATAAAACAAGACTCGTTTGAAATAGAGCAAAATACTCTCGACAAATGCTTTAGTTGCATTTAAAGATAAACACTATAAAAATAAATAAATAAACAATTGTGATATCTGAAATGAACATTTTTTTACACATAAAATGTACAACTTTGTTGAAGCAGATTACGCAAGTTACACAGTGGCATCACGAGATTTTTATAATTGAGAAAATACGCAAGTATTGATGTTGTTGTAGCCAGAAACAATAAAATATTTTTAGTTAATTTTACCTATGAAATTTAAAAATATATAATACTAATAAGCATGTGTATAATACTAGATTTTTTTTTAAATATCTTGCCAAATTTGGGACTCATGTAATGTTAAAGAATTGCGCAAGTTTGGATTGCAAGGGCAGTGCCCGATTATTGTTTTGTTGAGAGTTTTTTCGGGTGGCTGCCCTGCGATCGGTTGGACGGGCGGGCTAAAATAACGCGGGTAGGTAGATCGGGAACAATACGGGAGAGGACGATTCCGCGGTATGCGTGGCGTTTTGCGGGAAAAAATGGATATTAAAATAATTAAAAAGATCACGCGGATACCATGAACCGATCCTTCGGAGTCTTTCCGTGTAAATTAACAAAACATAAAAGAGACGTTTTGACTCCTGTGTGAGATCAGCCGGTTCTTACTTCAAGTGTGGTTGTTCGGTGAGATTGAAATGTTGAAGGATACAGCCTTTCCGTGTAGACTAACCAAACATAAAACAAACGTTTTGACTCCTGTGTGAGATCAGCCGGTTCTTACTTCAAGTGTGGTTGTTCGGTGAGATTGAAATGTTGAAGGATACAGCCTTTCCGTGTAGACTAACCAAACATAAAACAAACGTTTTGACTCCTGTGTGAGATCAGCCGGTTCTTACTTCAAGTGTGGTTGTTCGGTGAGATTGAAATGTTGAAGGATACAGCCTTTCCGTGTAGACTAACCAAACATAAAACAAACGTTTTGACTCCTGTGTGAGATCAGCCGGTTCTTACTTCAAGTGTGGTTGTTCGGTGAGATTGAAATGTTGAAGGATACAGCCTTTCCGTGTAGACTAACCAAACATAAAACAAACGTTTTGACTCCTGTGTGAGATCGGCCTGTTCTTTGTTCGAGTGTTGTTGTTTGGTGAGATTAAAATATACAATCAGTTATTTGGAATAAAAAATGGTTTTATTTGTGAGTGTTTTGAAGAGTAATTCCTTGGAGACTACACTGGATTACCAAGCATGCTGTCGGGTGACGCAAAGATGGAGCATCATTGTCCCTTTAAACGTTCAATGGATGCTGATTAATTGAGGATGGCTTCGCGCACTCCTTCCCACGAACCTCTACCCGGAGCTAACTCATACGGATTTCGCGGAGACCTGTCGTCCTGCTCACCGCTGGCGGACTCTCCAAACACCTTCAGACATGACAACATGATCAAGGTTCTTCAGTGCTTTTACACATTCCGCCTCCTTGCCTTAGCCCCCATCATAGCCCTGGTGATTGACAAGGGTCCATGCTCATCAGACGTGACATCAACGTGACACTCATTTAAGAAGTTTTTTTTTCTGGTCCAGTTGTAATCTACGTGTTCATTTATGGCATTAATTTAATTATTTTATTAAAACACGCTTTTAGCAAGTCAAGCTTTACAATATTAAGACATTTTTTTTATTCGCACTTGTACATAAGGATTATGAATATTAATAAATAGTTTTATCCATATAAAAACTCAATTCTTTCAAGAGAGGCATACAAATACAATATAGTATTAATGATTCAATCCAATATTGTATTTATATACCTCTCTTGAAAGAATTGAGTTTTACACGGACAAAATGATTTATTCGTATTCATATTGCGTACGTACGGACGTAAATAGAAAATTTGTCTTAATATTGTAAAGCATAACTTGTTAAAAGCGTATTAAATAATTGAATTAACGCATCTATGAACGGGTAGATTATAACGAACGTCGCGCGTCAACGCACGAGTCGCAAAACAGTTGTTTTCGATGCAATTTTTAGATGATTTCAATTTTATTTATCACATAATAAAATTAGGTTTTTAAATCTATATAAATAAAAACGTAAATTTTTGTTTGTTAAAAATCTTAAATCTCCGAAAGATCTTCACCCATTGCTTTGAAATTTTTATACAATTTGAATATGCGTGTATTTTTTTTTTGTATACTTATCACAGACATAGGAATTAATAGACGAGAAGATAATGGCGAGGGGTAAAATCAACTGTTGAAGAACGAAGGGAGTGAAGCTGACTGTGATTCGTCAATAAATCAATCTGACAGTAAATAGGCATCTCGCATTATAATATCACCATTTACTTCTTAAAAGTAAAATCTGCTTTTGAATGAATGGACATTTTTACATGGGAGCGCAAATTACTCGCCACGTTATGAACTAATTTGCGAAGTCCAAATTCGGCAAAGTAAATTTCTTCTGTTTGCAGAGTCGTAGTTAGTTTCAGAGTATTTAGTTAAGACACTTTTACAAATGTTTCATAATTTACTTACCCCAGTAAACAACGATGAGCACACTTGAGAATCGCTACATTGTGATGTGATAGTATATGTTTCTAAAACTGATCCATATAATACGGTGTGAATAAGCTTAAAATAAAGTAAAATAATGCTTACTTATGGAATGTAATACGACAATTGGGTTTATTCTCTTTTTCACATCTATTTTTACAAGTTTTCATAGTACAAGTCAACATTTTGCCGTGTTATTTCGTAAAATGAACCGATGATGCCTCGACCATAGTTCGCACAAGAATGATGACGTCACGTTTTCAAATTTCACTTGAGGCCATACGCGAGCCCAGCCGGCTCAATGGAACCGGTATGGGGAGTGGGGATAATACGCTTTTCATCACTTAGGGCAGGTCTACTAATATTCATATATCTATGATACTTATATTATATAGATGTCACCTGTGACTGGTAAAAACTTTTTTTTGTTTTTTTTTTTTAAACAGCGCCATCTGTTGGACGTAAAAGCAACACATGCTATTTTTTTTCTATCTGCACAGACAGACTGGGCGGCATCAACGTGTGGAGGAGTACAGCTAGTAAATAATAAGTTTTTCTACATGTCGAAGAATGAAAATGTGTTACAATGTATAAAACAATTGCGTAAAAAAAAATTTATAGAACCTGTAAAAATGACACATGCACATTTATTATATGGGTTTCTGCTGAGCTCAAAACATTAAGGAATGATAATTTAAAGAAAAACCAATCCACACATGGGATGGACTAATGACTAGAAAGAAAAAAACTAGGTAAGAGTTGCAAAGAATTGGCGAAACTGGGGTAAATATTTCCCTAACTACCGCACTTTTAATAGGCACATAATATGGAAATTACACTTCTTTTCAACTCAATTACTACAAAAAACAACGATCTGTGTCGGAAGAGATGGTAAAGAAGCATTAATGTTCCATTTTTATTTAATCAAAGTTCAAAATTTCACTTGAAACGATCTTGTGCCGCCATTTTGGAATTTTTAGTATAGAATGATGTTTACAAAAGTTTCGTTTCAATCTAAATACGCAAAATTATTAATTAACCAAAATTGTGAACCTAATAACTCATATTATGCATGTAAATAGTTGTTTCTTGGGTAATAATTGTTGAAACGAAGTGTTATTTCAATAGTCTATGCCTAAAAGCGGCGGTAAGGTAAATAATGACTTTGAACATTTTTACCTATTATTCTTTAGTCTCCGGCAATGCAGTATAAAACCAGTTTTATTTATTAATTACATTTTAACATATTCCATTAGTATACATACAAGTATTGATAATAAACACAACTTTCAATGAGTTGTATTAATATTATACTTTAAAAATCTACGGAAATATACATTCGTAAACTTACTTAGGTAAGAATGTCTGATGCAACTTTAAAATTACATAAATACCTGTCTGATGAAGCTGGCCTTGCTTAAAGTCTTGAACAACTTGCGCGTAACACTCTCCATTGTCAATAATATGTTTAAAATATTAATGAAATACGAGCGCCTTCGTAAATGACTCTAACAGAAATAAAATAATAAACACAAACGAACCGCTCTACTGTCCAGCTGTCAGAAGTCAAAGTTGTAAATTAGAGATGGTCTGTATTCCTATATATACCGGTGACTATGCTGTCACTTAATCGACCGATGTTTCAAATGAGGAACCGGTTCCTTTTCCAACTTTCTGTGAAGATGTATTAACAATAGCGCATGTTGTTTTTACGTCCAACAGATGGCATTGTTTTAAAAAAATATCATATTTTTACCAGTCAAAGGTAACATCTATTCTGTATAATATATTTAAAAACACACGCGTATTCAAATACACACATTTGATTGAAGAATTTGACTAAAAAGAAGCAAAGTAAACGTTGACAGAGAACGGTAGGACCATGGATTTAAAGGAAAATAACTGTGTTGGAAACTTCAGATACTTTATTGAGAGAATTGGTGAAAAAATATCCTTAATCATACTTTAATAATCTTAAAATGGATAAAAGTAAATTTGAAGAACTGCTACCTCTTGTTGCTCCGTCAATAAATAAATAATATACTATAAAGTTGTCGAATTCCACTCCAGGCAAAGGCTCTTTAAAAGACAATACTTTATTTTAACTTGCACACCTCTATGGTCGAGGAGTAAGAATCTCGACTAGCAAGCCGTAGGTCGCAGGTTAAAATCCAGGAGTGCGCAAGTAAATTTTATTGGATGGATTTGTGTTATTTCATGATTGCGGCACATTCCAGAGTGGAAGATACTCTCAGTATCGCCCTGGTGTAAGACCATTATTCAGAATTGAAACGTTGCTTGAAGTGGCATTAGCCGTGTTTGGTTACTAGATCTGAATATCCAGGTTCTCCCCCCACCTTTTTTCCATCTCCTTCCCCTCTCCACTATCTCCAGCCTCATAACATACCCCAATTGGGGATGCCACAGTCTCACTGGCTCCAGACGGTTGGGAGCAGTTGGATGTCTTGTGCGGTATTCACATGTTTTTTTTTCATGCAGACAACTATTTCAAGTGGGGGGTTTAAGTAAATATGCACAAAATAAGTTTTTAGGTCGTTAGTTTGGGTTATTTTAATAATTTCCATTTTCTTTCAACCTCAACTTTGAGAAAAAAAATGGAACCTTAATGCATCTTTTACCATCTCCCCCGACATAAATAGTAATTTCTTGTAGTAGGTAATTAAGTTGAAACCAAGCGCTATGTTGTTTTTGCGTGAAGCGGAATTCTACAAGTTTATCGAAAATACTGTGACGAGAGAGAGTATGCCTGTACGAATAAAATTGCACACTGTACTGATAGAAATGAACGAGCATTTATCTCGTGTTTAGACGTTTCATTTTTCATTCATTCCGAGCGAAAGATGCCGAATGCCAAAACTCATTATCGACAGATCGGTTCACTAATCAATTCATTTGGTAATTTTGTTTCATTTTGTGTTCAGACTTTTCACTTCGAGTGAAAGAGGTAAATTGAAAAACAGAAATGAGCGAAAAGTGAACCGTCTGATTCCTACTTTAGGGCCATTATAACAAGCTGAAAGATAATAGGTACCATTACTAAAAAAATACTTAAATATCGACCTTATAACACAAAGAAATTTTAACCATGGAAAGCGGAGCGATTTTTTGGGTATGGCATCACTGCTTTGCTTGTCAGCTTGTCAACTTGTCTTGTCAGTCTTTCAAATTTTTCTACTTTTTCTATGCATTGAATTATTTGCGGCGAAGTGCCATGGCCATGGATTTGTTCCTTGAATTTTACGCCAGTTAAATCTTAATATTTTGTAATTGTGCGTCGTTTTAAATCCTCCGAAAATGGCAGTTTGTTTAAGAACCGTTTCGATGAAACTGGCGCCGTTAAATGCCATAGTGTCCTCGAGGCAGTCCGCTTCAAAATTGGAAACTCGTCTGCCGAGGCGTTCGCAGTTTTTGGAAGAGGTATTTCATTGATGATTTTACATAATATTTTATAACGCGTGATTTATTTATAAACTTTGGAATAATGTCAAGTTAATTGAGCGGTTTATAACATAGGTCATCTCGCATAATCGAATAGAAAGTGCTCTAACTGTCACCGAAATTGCTAGAAATTCAAATGATTTCAAATAGGAAAGGTTAAGATTTCACACTATTGCAACGTTGAATACTGTATTTTAACATATCTTATTCTGTAGTAGAGCATTTAAAATTTACCATTTTGCTATTATGTGCGATAGCAAATAATTAAACAAGATATTCCAATATTTACCATATCCAAGATACAACATGTCGGTTATGTACAAATAATAATAACTAAATTTTGACATGCGCTATCTAATTAAAGTTACGTTCCTTTATAGATAAACATCTTTTGTTTATCTGTAGACTCTGGACTTTTGAGTCATTAACTTTAATATTAAAAACCTAATTATTGATGGCAAATATCATTACTTTCCACAATCTTCGTATTTCCAAACAAAATTAACCTTTTTTTTTTAATGCAAATGCTGCACAAAAGTCCCAATTGCTTCCGATTATCCGGAGTCTATGGGACTACGGCATCCCCAACTATTGCGGAGATGGTAAAGAGGAAGGTTGGGATGAACCTGGCTACTCAGATCTAGTCACCTTTCAAGTCACATTTTGATTCTGATTGCAATTTTATTATTCTTAACGCGGTGAAAAGATTAACAAGCAAACTGGCTTACCATAAAATAATACTGATTTCTATTTTTCAGTTCCTGGGCATACGACAGCTGTCATCAAGCTGCCGTCCCGTCCAAGAATGTCTTCCGGAAGTAGCCCACGATGACACCAACCTCCTCCACAACGACTCGCAAAGTTCCCTGAAGATGGACGACTGGAGGGACATCATCCATAAGCGGTGCGTCTCAGAATCTCCGGAATTCCGGCCCCAATCCTTGGAGGGCCTGGGCTCGGAGCTGAACGGTAGTCTAGCCAACCTGTCCAGCGTGGACTTGGCTACCAGACCTTTGGGGATAACTCCGGACGACATGATCATGTGGAACAAGTATCCCGGGGATATTATTGCTCCCACTGCCAACTATTATGCCGCCAGATATTCCCTGTTTATGAACGGGTTGCATCAAAAGGTAACAATACAGTTTCTTAATCCTCTTCTCCGCTTTTAATTCCGCTTCACGCTTAATACTTTTTTTTCAGAAATAACACTTGGTTTATGCTTCATTACTTCAAGAGACAGCTATTTATGTTGGAGAAGATGATAAAAGATGCAAGTTATATTTTTTGTAAAGTTGCCGAATTCTGCCTCACACTTAATACGCCAAAATATTTAAAATAACGGTTGGTTTCAACTTAACTACTACTAAAAAAAAATACTATTTTTGTCGACAGAGATTGTAAAAGATGCATTAAAGTTCCAATTTTTCTCCGAGTTAAATTTTTGAGTTAGGAAATTCAGATAAACTAAATGCAGATTTACTAAAGATGTCTAAACTAAACCAAATAAAGTTTCATCTCCCTTAAAATAATCCCTTTAAAATATTTGTATTGTTTAAGCCACGTCTGTATTATTTAGGATAGTTAAGTGCATTATCTTTTATGTTTAAGAATGTTGTTTGCCAACGAGCGGGTGGAACAACTTTATTTTTGTAATATTTCCTTCAGAATTAGGTTTAAATACAGATACCTCCCAGAAAAAAAGGACAGAATTGATATAACTGGTAGGTACAGGCATACCTAGGCAGGAGGCAGTGTTGAAATAACTGGTAGGTACATGCGTACCTAGGCAGTCAGTCGTGAGATAATTACTAGGTTTATGTAAACCTAGAGAAAACTGAAGAATAAAGGAAACTAGACCTTTATTTCTTTCAGTTTAAGTTTGAGCAGAGGAAAATAAGATCCTCTGCAATTATATTGTGAATTAATAAATTTATATGTCAAGAAGAAGAAGTATTTTCCTGCATTCCATCTGACGGCGTGTTCTCGTACCACGATAGCAGAAACACCATTCCTGAGAGAAAGTCCAGTTATATCCAATTTTCCAATTATGTCCTAAATTTGTATCCTGTATCTAAATTTCGCTAATAAACAATTAGATAATGTTAATTAAGTGTTAATCTCAAGTGACCTACCAGGTAAGTATTGTACTGTATACTATCTCCATAAATAGTTAGTAATAACATAGATTACTGTAGAAATGTATTATAAATTTGTACAGCGCCCTTGAAGTGATTTTACACAAAAACGGTGCTATACATAGACATATGAATATTAGTAGACCTGCCCTAAGTGATTAAAAGCGTATTATCCCCACTCCCCATACCGGTTCCATTGGAGCCGGCTGTGCTCGCGTATGGCCTCAAGTGAAATTTGAAAACGTGACGTCATCATTCTTGTGCGAACTATGGTCGAGGCATCATCGGTTCATTTTACGAAATAACACGGCAAAATGTTGACTTGTACTATGAAAACTTGTAAAAATAGATGTGAAAAAGAGAATAAACCCAATTGTCGTATTACATTCCATATATAAGCATTATTTTACTTTATTTTAAGCATATTCACATCGTATAATATGAATCAGTTGTTACTATCACATCGAGAAACGTCTGGACGCGAAACACAAAGCTGGTTGGTTGCTGGGAAGTAAATTATGAACATTTATAAAAGTGTCTTAACTAAATACTTAAACGAAATATTCGACTCTGAAAATAGAAGAAATTTTTTGTCGAATTTGGACTTCGCAAATTTGTTCATAACGTGGCGAGTAATTTGCGCTCCCATGTAAAAATGTCTATTCATTCAAAAGCAGATTTTACTTTTAAGAAGTAAATGGTGATATTATAATGCGAGATGCCTATTTACTGTCAGATTGATTTATTGACGAATCACAGTCAGCTTCACTCCCTTCGTTCTTCAACAGTTGATTTTACCCCTCGCCATTATCTTCTCGTCTATTAATTCCTATGTCTGTGGTGCTATACAAGTCACCCATTTATTATTATTATAATTAATTTGAATAACTCAAACTAAGAACCTAATAACTTTTCTGCTTGTTTTACAGCGGTTAATATTACAACTAATAATAAATTTGGGTGTTTGGAATTCGTCAGACCAACATCAAAAAGATTGAAAAGTTCTCAAAAACTGTGGCTTTGATATTGCTTTCCGCACAAGCAATAATTTAGGAGCATCGCAAAAACTCTAAAAGTAACATACCCAAACCAAAAAAATAACGGCATTTATAAACTCCAGTGTGACGAAAGCAACGCTGTATATGTCGGACAAACTGGCTTTAAATACTAGATTCATTGTGCGATTGTTTAAACATAATAATAAAATACAGCCATAATTTGCTAAAAATCACTCACACAATGATAATAATAAGCCATCTCCGTTACATGTACAAAATAAAGGCCGTAAACTCAATCTTTGAGAGCAGTTGGAAATTAATAAAACTTCTAATAATCCCAAATAGTTTGATAAATTAACAAAATTTACAGTTTCGATGACCATGCTTTTTCTTGTTTGTATGATCTCAGTTAATTTTGAAGGTTAGGAAGTACGCATAGATTATTTAAATAACCCAAACTGAAAACCCAATTACATACCTACATATTTTGTGCATGTTTTCACATCTCCCCATAAAACAAGCCAAAGTGGATAATTCATATTTTGCGCCGCTAACGTAACATTCGGTTTAACTAATGAATTAAATTATATAATGAGATTAAAAAAATTAAGTACAAGAACAACACTAATGTTTTCAAAATATCGAGTTGTCTCAATTTTTCTACGTTTCGAGTAAAAATGTTCTAAGTGTTTTTCACGTTTGATATTAAAATTCAATTATTTAGAATTAGTAATGTTTATTTTAAATACATACACCGGAAAGATTACACACGCTTTAAAGATTTGGAGGAGGGCCTCAAAGGTATAAAATTATTAAAAGAAGAGAATGAAAAAAAAAACACAAGAATCTCATCCCTGGAAAGCCGTCTTGCAGATCTAGAGCAAGTGAAGCTCTCCGACAGCTTGGAAATGGCGGGCGTGGAATTGCGGCCGGGAGAACAAGCCTCGGAAGCAGTACTTCGAGTAGCCAACTCACTGGGACTGCCCTTGCAACCACAAGATATACGCATGGTGACCAGGACTCAAGATCGAAGACAAAACACCCCAGACAAACTCCACATCACCTTCTATAATCAAAATACAAGGGAATCTATGCTCTCAAAAAAAAATGCGGCCAAAACCATAGACTCAAATTCTCCCATTTTCATCAGCGAGGTGCTCTCACCGTACTTTAAGGAACTTCTGTGGAAAACTAAGCAGACGGCTAAAGAAACCCACTACCAATACGTGTGGTTTAAATCAAATAAATTGCTTGTCCGCAAAGCAACTGGCGATAAAATCTTCCAAATAAAACACGAAAATGACCTAAAAAAAATGGGGAAACAAACTTAGACGACTTATCCACCTAAAGTAAATTAAATACATTGCTAATAATTTAATATGGCCGAATTACTAAATACTATCCACTCAACTAGCACTCACTCACATTATTCAACCAATAATACAAAACTATGCGATTCAATATTTAGCACCCCAGGCACCCTTACTCTATTAAACCAAAACATAAGATCCCTTAACAAAAACTACGACGAACTAGACATACTCTTGTCTTCCTTTAAAATAGACTTCAATATTATTATACTAACAGAATGCTGGATCCCAACCTCTTTTACTGTAAAACACAAAAATAACTACTCCTCATATTTCACAACAAAATACCAAAACCAAAATGATGGAGTTGTCGTTTACATAAAAGATAATCTTAACGTATCTGTCTCAGAATTCACCCTAGAAAACTCAAATTGTTTACAAATAATCGCTGACCCAGATACGTGCATACTCGCTATTTACAGATCACCTTCATCACACAACATTACGCCCTTTCTAACAGCTCTCGACACTCATATAAAAAAAATTACCCACTTCAAAAACATCATCGTAACTGGTGACCTCAACATAAATATACTTCCACAAGGCCATCCCCAGAATATCGAATACCAACTGATGCTCCTGGAACATGGCATAATAAGCGCCATCAACACTCCAACCAGAGTTACCAGAGACTCGGAATCATGCTTAGACCACATAATGATCAAATCCAAAAACAAATTCTGTAGCGTAGTATTTGAATCCACAATCACAGACCACTACACAACAATGATAGGACTGACCACACAGACATTGAACCCAACAATTCAAAACAATATCACAAAATTTGAAACTGACTACGTGAACCTAAAAAAATGCCTAGAAACACAAACGTGGGAACACCTTAAAAAAATTAACAACACTGAAGAAGCCTGGAATTACTTAATAACATACCTACAAACCCTCATCACTCAAAACACCACAAAAACATTCAAATCTTTCACGCACCGCAAAATAAGACTAAAAAAATGGATTACTCAAAGCATAATAAATTGCATTAAAAAACGGGATAAACTACACAAACAAGTCACACGCAACCCAAATGATACTTTTCTGAACTCTTTCTATAAAAGGTACAGAAATACTTGTTCTCTAATTATACGAAAAGCCAAAGAATTATATTACAGAAACAAACTGATTACTGCTAACTTTGACCCGAAAAGCGTTTGGTCTATTCTGAGGGAAAGTACAAATACACAAAAAAACAAAGATGATGAAATAAAAAAAATACTTATCAACGACGAAGAAGTCGACTTCCACAAAAATCCTACACTTATCCTTAATTACATAAACAGACATTACACAAATATCGGAGCAAGCCTAGCCGAAAATATAAAACAAAAGTCGTCTAGTAACGATAATCAAGAACCTCAAAAAATTCCGACTCAGTGCAAACACAAAAATAGTGTCAGTCTTTTCAAATTACATAGAGTAACTCTGGAAGACACCAAAAAATTAATACATTCCCTAAAGAATAACACAACATCAGGTCCTGACGGAATAGACTCTAAAACAATAATAACACTAAGCGAACAACTACTTACTCCACTAACATACGTTATTAATCTTAGCCTGAAAGAAGGAATTTTTCCGAGCATCCTAAAAAAGGGTCTGGTTATTCCTATTCATAAATCAGGACCTAAAAATAATGTAAACAACTTCAGACCCATTACACTATTAAACACGTTGTCAAAAATTCTTGAAAAAGCAATAAAAGAACAGCTGCAACATTATCTGGAAAACATGCAAATACTCTCAGTTAACCAACACGGCTTTAGAAAAAATAGGAATACAGAAAACGCAATTGCCACTGTAACCGAGTTTATTACACATAATTTAGATGCCAAAAAAAAGGTAATTTCAATCTATTTGGACTTATCTAAAGCCTTCGATACAATTTCGCACAAACAACTTTTCAAGAAGCTAAAAAACATTGGCATTAATGGAGTAGAATTGGAATTAATGAAAAGTTTCATGTCTGACAGAACACAACAAGTCAAAATTGACAACAAGACAAGTGAACCACTTTTAATCACGTACGGAGTCCCACAGGGGAGTGTACTTGGCCCACTAATATTCCTCATATACATTAACGAATTATGTGACATTGAAATTGATGGTAAAATCGTGACCTTCGCTGACGATACAGTTCTTCTGTGTCAAGCAGCCACATGGAAAGATTTATTCACAACAGCTGAAAAAAGTTTGTCAATTGTCATAAAATGGCTAAACAGAAATACTCTTACCGTTAACACAGTCAAAACAAAATACATCACACATAGTATAACACAAAGAGGTCAACCTCCTTCTAACTTGAACTTGTTTTTGCATGACTGTAAACAAACATCATCCTATTGCCTATGCGAACACATCGAAAGGGTAAAACAAATAAAATACCTAGGAGTTATTATTGATACACACTTACAATGGACTGAACACATTAATTTTATCACTAATAAACTAAAACGAGTCTTGCACCTAATAAAATCCATCAAAAACATTTTTCCACTAACAATACTCAGATCAATATATTTTGCACTGTGTCAATCCATTGCCACTTATGGAATATTAGCTTGGGGAAGCGCTACAAACATAACAATTGACCCAATTCAAAAAGTTCAGAAGGCAATAATAAAACTCATACTGCAAGTACCATTCTACACAGACTCAAACAAAATTTTCAAAACTCTAGACGTCATGTCAATAAGACAACTTTACGCCAAAACTGCTCTCCTACATCTCATCCATAATAATCTTCATATTACAAATCAACCAAAAGCCATAATAAAAACCAGGTCATCAACAAATAAAACACTGAACATTCCGATAACACACACCACACACGGACAAAGACACTTTCAATACTACGCAACCAAACTTTTTAACAGTATGCCCATTACTTTGAAACAACTAATGACTACAAATACATCTACAAACTTTCTCAAAAAACATATCGTAGCCTGGATAAAAAATCAAGATATTCACTTTATTCAAAAGATTATAATTCCAAACCAAACATAACCAAAATATGATAAATAAAATTAAATATTAAACACGTTCTTTAAGAATTATCCTAAAATTACATACACGCACATATATATGTGTGTTTTCATGTTTCAATATGTCTGTGAAAAAAAAAAAAAAAATAATAACTTTCTACCACAACACATAAATACCTGTCACACTTAATCACAAACACGTAAACACCTCAGCACAGGTTCTCCTAGTGAGGTGTTCACGTAACATACAATATCAACCACACACAGTTTTACCTACATCAACCTATGTTCTTTATTTTTTATACCTATTTTTCTGTACTACAATATAAACCACTGTAAAAAATTGTAAAATGTGTATTCAAGAATAGACATAAATAAATAAAATAAATAAATAAAGATAATTTTATCTAGTTTCTAAAACAGTATATGTTTTTACGGAAAGTTAAAAAATGCAATGCATATAGCACACTTGAAATACATTGAAAGCATTGCAAATTGATCAAAAATGTTGAAAGAAGTATAGTTTATCTACCACTTGGTAGCAAAATCATCAATTGTCTGTGAATAACCCTTCCATAGTTTGCCTATTTAGCTTGAGTGCCTTACCTACAGTACTTAACCTTTTAGTACTTTCATCACTTTTGTTCAGTTTGCAATGTTTTCCATATATTGCGACAAGGCTCTAGAACATTCTTCCAGACAGCATAAAAGAATGTGATTCACAAAAAAATTTCAAAGATAATGTAAAAACTTGGATCAAAAATAAGAATAGGGCCTTCACCGGTGCATTCACCCAAATTCGCAGTTATTGAAGTCACCACATTATTGAGCGAATACATTTTAATACAATTATAGGTATGTTTAAAGGTATTAGGAACTAACACGAATAATTCTGCCTCAACACAGGCTAGCCTAGTGAGGCGGTATTTGAGAAACCTCAACTGTACTTTTATTTTCTTTTTGCCTTCATAATATTATGTTTGTATTTTTCTGTTAATTTCATAACCTTAAAAATAAAGGTTACAAATCAATGTTCACCAAAATATGTAATTATAGTTGTAATGTGTAAACTTTCCTAAGTAAATATATTATTATTATTACAAATGCGTCATATTTTTAAATTTTTCGTAAAAACAAATACTTTTTTAGAAACTAAATAAAATTTTCTTTATGGTGTATGCATTTAAAATAAACATTAGTATTTCAAAATAATTTCAATATCAAACGTGAAAAAACGTTTTTACTTAATGCTAATCTAATTTTGGCTATTTTTAGGATTTTATTTATTTTTTTTTTTTATTTATATTTTAAATGTATATTTACAGAATAAAAAATTCCAATAACAAAGATACACTATATAATCATAATTGCCTAATTAGCGATTTAAATTTAATAATGCTCAGGTGGAAAATGTCAATGTCACAGGCTAGTGAGTTTAGAAGGCCTATCATTCTTCCGAGAGGCATTGCTATTGGTAAGTTAGTCCTACATCTCGGAAGAATGAATGGTTTGTGTCTACGCGCTCTTACGAAGTTATCAGGGACGTAAAATAAAATTTTATTCAAAATTACTGGATTGTTGATGTGACCGTTCAACAAGTTATAGGCCATCATCAGCAACGCAGCTTTCCGCCTGTTGACAAGACTATCGATACCTAGCATTCCGGAAAGGAGGGCTGATGGGTATAAATAGGGATAGTACCCGAAGTCTCTAAGATAAAGATAACGTAGAAACTTCTTTTGTACTTTCTCTACCATTGAAGTGTACGTTGCATCCCCTGGTCCCCATATTATTGAGCCACTTTCCAAAATACTACATACTAGGCTAAAATATAGCATGAACGTGAAATGTTAAGTGTGGGTCAAAGGTTATTCCCAAATCTTTCGGTTCAGAAATATGTTTAAGAGAACATTGGGACATCCTATAGTTGAAGTAAATCACAGTGTTTGCTCTAGTATAGCACATTATGGCGCAATTAATGGATTCCCGTATAAATATTTGAAGCAAACTGGAAAGAATTTTTATATTTGTTTCTAACATCAAAAAAATTAAGTATTTCCAAATGATAGAAAAAAAAACATAAAAATGGACGGTCATATATGACCCTAAAATACTGGAGGGGTTAAGCTGATTAGAACCGATTTTAATCTAATACAGCATTCTCTTAGTAATCCGCTGCTCGATCATCTGGGAACTATTATGATCCGTCGTTATTTTTACTAGTTGACAAACTGCTTGAGCAGTTTAGCGGGTATAAATAATAAAAAATAAAAAAATTTAAAAAAACTAATCAAACTATAATTCGCCGGTAGGTCAAATTCACGTGCGTAGTCTCGAACACTAAGCTTTGTGCACCGACGGGTTGCGTTATCTTAGCCCGAATTCCCACTGGTTTGATAACGGTACGAAATCGACAAAAACAGGAGACTCTGCGCAGAAAAATCCCACAATGGCTGCTCTGCAAATCTTAGTGAACTTTTCTTTTCTGCTCACGGTCTCCAGTTTTCGTCGATTTCGTAACCTTTCAGAGTAACCTAGTGGGACGACGGGCTCACTCTTACACACTCACTTACTATAACGCCGTCTAGCTTGCTAGAACTTTAAATAAATAAAAAAATGGATATTTTACGTAAGATCGATAGCTGTGTTTGTGGCGCTGTTTTGACTCTTGTGCTTTATTTCGCAGGTGGAGATTTTCTTTTTTTATTTATTTATTGCATCTCACTATACATAAAACACTTTTTTTTTCATAAAAATCAACCTGACTAGGACTGAGCCTGTATCGAGGTTAACAATTTACATTTGAGTGAAGCAAACATAAGAGTAATCACAAACATAAATTAATTTTACATACAAACACAAAATATTTCAAAATTAAAAAAAAAAATAAGTATTAGATGTGTTACCAGATGGGTAATTTGACAGTATATTGTAACAATATTTGAACCATAACTAATCATTAATCATTATTAAAAAGAAGAAGCAAAGTAGATAATAAAGACAGATAGGGTGACATTCAGTTTTTAGTAAATGGGACTTATATAAAATCTTATTATTTAAGAAAGGACAAGGATGAAAAAATATTAAGACAATCGTCTGTCAATACAAAAATCTTAATTAAATTTTTAAATTTAACTAAGGAATTGGTAGACTTAATATGATTTGGAAGAATATTAAACATAAGTGGTGCCTGATATAAATAATTTCTTTGACCAAAAGAAGTTTTAGTATGTACAGCCACAAAGTTCAATGTGGAGCTAATTCTAGTTGTCCACATTTGTTGTGTTCTTTCAGCAAAATTAATATTGATAAAAAATCGACAAAGTATTTGAGTGATATATAGCTGTTTTATACACATAACATTACATTCCTTATAAAGTAGGTTGGATGGATAGCAGAATTTTTTTTTGTACATTACTTTAAGGATCAATTTTTGAGTAATATTTAGTGGTTCAACATTGGACTTTAGAAATGATCCCCAGCATACTATGTTATAAGAAAGTCGAGATTGGACTAAGGCAAAATAGACAGTTTTTAATTTCTCTTTGTCCAATATGCGTCGCAGTTCTTTAAAAATAAATGTAAGAAATGTATTCATCGTCTTTGAGAATGTGTCTTGGTTAGAAATTTTGGTTAAAACATGTTTAATGTGTATTTATATTGAAGGAGATTGTATTCATCGTCTTTGAGAGTGTATCTTGGCAAGAAATTTTGGTTAAAACATGTTTAATGTGTATTTATATCTAAATGCATAAACCTCTTTTTGTACCGAGTTGAAGGAGATTGTATTCATCGTCTTTGAGAATGTGTCTTGGCAAGAAATTTTGGTTAAAACATGTTTAATGTGTATTTATATCTAAATGCATAAACCTATTTTTGTACCGAGTTGAAGGAGATTGTATTCATCATCTTCGAGAATGTGTCTTGGCAAGAAATTTTGGTTAAAACATGTTTAATGTGTATTTATATCTAAATGCATAAACCTATTTTTGTACCGAGTTGAAGGAGATTGTATTCATCATCTTTGAGAATGTGTCTTGGCAAGAAATTTTGGTTAAAACATGTTTAATGTGTATTTATATCTAAATGCATAAACCTATTTTTGTACCGAGTTGAAGGAGATTGTATTCATCATCTTTGAGAATGTGTCTTGGCAAGAAATTTTGGTTAAAACATGTTTAGTGTGGTTTTATATCTAAATGCATAAACCTCTTTTTGTACCGAGTTGAAAGAGATTGTATTGGTAAGGTGGAGAATGTGTCTTGGTAAGAAATTTTGGTGTTTAATGTGTATTTATAACTTGTCCAGGATTCCCTAGCGCTGTCCCTCTCTGACTACGAGAAGACGGCGTTTGCTCGCAGCGCCGGAGTGGACACGGCCAGCCCAGGCTTCAGTAGTGCCCCAGCTTCGTCGCCGCCGCCACCCGCGCACAAGGGGGCCAGTCCCGAGCAGCTGGAAGTCATTCACAACAGCCTGGAGAACAATGTGAGTCCTCTTACGCAATGCCTGCACAATCTAATCCTTAACTAACTAACTAGCTGACTAGCCATCACGTTATTTCTCACCAGGATATTTTTTTATTGTTTATAGAGCGGAGACGGTTTACACGTAGTTCCCGTGAGCACTTAGGCCATAGGCCTATTGTGCTATTTCCCATTTTATTACCTCATTCCTTTAACAGTAATCCGGTCCCTTTAATGAAGTTCACCAGGGTTGTCATTGGATACGTGGCTAAGTCTTCTGGTTCTACAATGTGTCTTCCCAGGTATCTGAGCCTAGTTCCCAACAGAGCGGGAAATTGGCACCAAAGGTGAATTGGAGTCTCTTCATCCTCTTCACATTTCCGGCATCTGTTGGTATCTTCCACTCCCGAGAACTGCATGTGCCTCCTGAGATGGCAGTGTCTTGTTAGTAGTCCTACCAGTTCCCTGAGTTTCAGTCCATATCGAAAAGTAAAGAGAACATTCTGGCACACGTCTTGGCACATACTCTTTGCTTCATGTCGTTTGGTTGGTTCAACCGTTGAGTGTTGTGTACAGATACCGAAATGGTTGGTTCAATTTCACCAGTTGCTCCTCTGGGGAACACACGCAGCATGCCTCCTACTTCAAAATAACAAAACTTTAAGATCTAGTAGCATGGTTAACTATTTACACGAAAAAAAAAAGACAAAAGGGCAAAAAATGTCTCATGGCACGAAAAAACTCAGTAATAATATGATGCTAATAAAAGAATAAAATGTAGTTTTTACGTTTTGATTTCGTTGCATCCTTTTCAATACATTTGAACTGTTCCAAAAGGATCACAAGAGCTTTGTTCCTGGTATCTCTATCAGAGTACATATATCTTTATTGTAGTAGTGCAAGTTAAATCCTTGTATAATGTCAAGACTTTTCGATCATTAGTCATGCCTGTCATTTTATTTATTTTTATTCGTTAAGTCTAAGCTCACAAACTACGCTCGACGGCTCCCTCGGCAGAGTGAGTAAAGTTGATTCAACCGATAAACCGCGCTACGGACGATCCAATCCGGTTGGATGCTCTACCGCCAGAGTTCAACTTGATAGCCACTCCCCCTTATCGCATACAATGCATGGTAGTTAGATGCTCTGTCGGTACAACCGTTCAACTTGATAGCCACTCCCCCTTATCGCATACAATGCATGGTAGTTGGATGCTCTGTCGGTACAACCGTTCAACTTGATAGCCACTCCCCCTTATCGCATACAATGCATGGTAGTTGGATGCTCTGTCGGTACAACCGTTCAACTTGATAGCCACTCCCCCTTATCGCATACAATGCATGGTGGTTGGATGCTCTGTCGGTACAACCGTTCAACTTGATAGCCACTCCCCCTTATCGCATACAATGCATGGTGGTTGGATGCTCTGTCGGTACAACCGTTCAACTTGATAGCCACTCCCCCTTATCGCATACAATGCATGGTGGTTGGATGCTCTGTCGGTACAACCGTTCAACTTGATAGCCACTCCCCCTTATCGCATACAATGCATGGTAGTTGGATGCTCTGTCGGTACAACCGTTCAACTTGATAGCCACTCCCCCTTATCGCATACAATGCATGGTGGTTGGATGCTCTGTCGGTACAACCGTTCAACTTGATAGCCACTCCCCCTTATCGCATACAATGCATGGTAGTTGGATGCTCTGTCGGTACAACCGTTCAACTTGATAGCCACTCCCCCTTATCGCATACAATGCATGGTAGTTGGATGCTCTGTCGGTTCAACCGTTCAACTTGATAGCCACTCCCCCTTATCTATTTATTTATTTATTATTATTACACGCCCTAATGGGCTTTTACACACCACAAAGTTTAATAGTAGAGTATCACAGTTATTATAGATTCTACAAAATTAAAACAATAAAGGAAACATAATACAACGAAAAAAGAAAAAATATTAAATGTTACAACAAAAGCATATAATAAAATAAGATACATTAGTAAAAATGATAAGAAGTCTCACATAAATAGATATTCAAAATAAAAATATATATATTGCGGAAATTATAGATGTCTATTTGTGTCTCGATCTATATAAGAATTGAAATAAACAATATTTATATTGATTATTTTTAAGATGAAATATATCTCCCAGATCAGAGTATTTATTTCCGAGACTGTGAAGTCTTGGAATTGGGGAATTTTGATAAGACAGTGTCCTTGTGTTGTAAAAATAAAAGGGTAGTAAATTTCGGCAAGATCTTTTGGTTATGTGGATGCTGATTAATTGGAGTAACTCAGGACAGTCAATTTTGTAATGAAGTATTTTATGTAGTACTATTAAATCTGTGTTTATTCTTCTTTCAGAAAGTTTTAATAAGGACAATTTATCTAGTAAGTAGTTATAATCAATGTTTTCTACTAATTTATAGTTTATATACTTCAAGAACTTATGTTGAATCTTTTCAATATTATCGGAATGAATATTGTAAAAGGGAGACCATAATGTAGAGTTATACTCTAGTTGGCATCTAACAAGGGTTTTGTACAACATGATAAATGTGCCTAAATTATTGAAGTCTTTTGAAATTCTCAAAACAAATCCAAGAGTCTTAAGAGCCTTATTGATAATGTTATTAATATGATACACAAAAGTTAGTTTGCTATCGAACAATATACCTAGGTCAATAATTTCACTGACGCAATTTAAGTTTTTATCATTTAATGTATATTGAAAAAATATTGGATTATTTATTCTGTAAAAATTAATGAACTGACATTTCTTTATGTTCAATGCAAGTTTGTTGATAGAGCACCATTCAAAAAGATTTCTCAAATTAGTTTGTAATATAATGCAATCATTTATGTTATTAATCTCTTTATAAAGTTTCAAATCATCAGCAAAAAGTAATACTTTTATGTTAGTAAATATATCAACAATGTCATTTATGAATATAATAAACAAAATGGGCCCTAAATGAGAGCCTTGTGGCACTCCACTTGTGGCTATAAATGTGTATGAATTTGTGCCATTTATTTTCACACTAAGACTTCTATTGGACAAATAACTAATAAACCAATTTAATAAACTACCATAAACTCCAAGTGTGGCTAATTTATTAATTAATATTTTGTGACACACCTTATCAAAGGCCTTGCTAAAATCAGTGTATATTGAGTCAACCTGGCATCTGTTTGCTAAAGAATTGGATATGAAGTTTTCGTATATTAGTAAATTAGTTAAAGTAGATTTATTTGAACAAAAGCCATGTTGGTAGGAAGTTATAATTTTTTGTATGTTGGAAGTTATCTTAGAGAGTACAATTTTTTCAAAAAGTTTGGGTATCGCTGATTGGATACATATCGGTCTATAATTTGTAATGTCCGTTTTGTCCCCTTTTTTAAAAATAGGGGTAAGAAAACTCTGTTTCCATGTATCAGGGAAACAACCTGTTTCTAGAGACTGATTAAAAATTAGGAAAAGAGGAACAGTTAGGCCGTTTAAACATTCCTTAATTAACACCGGTGGAATATTATCAGGTCCAGCATTTTTTCTAACATCTAACAAATTTACATGCTTTTTGATATCATTAATTTCTATGCGTATTTCAGATATATCCAGACTAAGATTTGATGAGAATTGGGGAATTTCGTTGCTAGGTATATCCTCTTCATATACAGACTTAAAATAATCGGCGAATAAGTTTACAATGTTTTCATCATTACAACCAATTTTCCCATACAATGCATGGTAGTTGGATGCTCTGTCGGTACAACCGTTCAACTTGATAGCCACTCCCCCTTATCGCATACAATGCATGGTAGTTGGATGCTCTGTCGGTACAACCGTTCAATATGATAGCCACTCTCCCTTAT
Source organism: Hesperophylax consimilis (assembly GCF_061612785.1). Lineage (NCBI taxonomy): Eukaryota > Metazoa > Arthropoda > Insecta > Trichoptera > Limnephilidae > Hesperophylax > Hesperophylax consimilis. The sequence goes on along the minus strand of NC_142854.1, from coordinate 22,549,316 downwards.
CGCATACAATGCATGGTGGTTGGATGCTCTGTCGGTACAACCGTTCAACTTGATAGCCACTCCCCCTTATCGCATACAATGCATGGTAGTTGGATGCTCTGTCGGTACAACCGTTCAATATGATAGCCACTCTCCCTTATCGCATACAATGCATGGTGGTTGGATGCTCTGTCGGTACAACCGTTCAACTTGATAGCCACTCCCCCTTATCGCATACAATGCATGGTGGTTGGATGCTCTGTCGGTACAACCGTTCAACTTGATAGCCACTCCCCCTTATCGCATACAATGCATGGTAGTTGGATGCTCTGTCGGTACAACCGTTCAACTTGATAGCCACTCCCCCTTATCGCATACAATGCATGGTAGTTGGATGCTCTGTCGGTACAACCGTTCAACTTGATAGCCACTTCCCCTTTTTGCATACAATGATAATGATGAACAAATCATATATCTACGCATTATAGATCTGTCCTTCAGAACCTCTAATGGAATATGATGTTCATGGCTATTAATGTCTTCCGTGGTTTGAGGGGTTAAATAGATCGTGCTGCTTTTGCTTCTTATCAGTTTTTATTAACAAATATATTTATCCTCCAATTTTGAGAGACGCATATATTGTGTACCCTCAATATTAACGGAATGACATTATTTGTTCTAGCTTCCGAAACTGTTCACCCAACCAATGGACTACAGCCTCTACCATCCAGACCTAGTCTTCATCAACAACATACGCGGAACTAAGTCTGTGTAAGTATAGATAAAACAGTGAGAGTTGGCTGCAATAAAAAAGCTTAACGTTGAATATATTTGTACATCGGTATACACTTCCACCGGCGAAGAACAGCCCTTTGTCACTTTTGCGCCTACTTATTGTCACTAGCGGAAGTGGGACAGCAAGTGTATATTATGGTTGTAGAAGAATATTGATAGGAAGCTTGTAGCGTTGTCTATTCCCATTGGTTCAAGTTCAATCAGGTGCATTATATTTCGAGTGAAATAATCTCCATCTTCATTATTTTATTAATAGATTTTTTTTGTCAGTTTTTCTGCTATAATTTCTTTATTTTACTTTTAATCGCATTTATTTATTGGACTACGTTTACTACGAATAAATATACGATACAGAAAATGGCTGATTCTGATAATACATGCACATATCTATCAATATAGATTTGTCTCGTTTATGTCTAGCGGAAAAGGGACAGCTTAAACAGGACTTCGCTATGACGCGGTAGCTCGCATCATGTACTGGTCAAAGAAAGGAATGTGTCCTCTCTCTGCAAGCTAAGAAGCAATTGAGTTTTTTTTTTTTGCAATAATTGTGCCTGTTTAAAGGTTTAACGTTTTGCATTCCAGCGGCATATATCACTATGTCAAGCAGATTGCTCTCCTGCGGACTATCGGTCACCTGAAGTTTGCCTACGTCAAGTTCGATATCCTTAAGATAACGCGGCGGCAAGAGGACTCGAGTGTTACGTAAGTATATTACTTTAAATTATTTGTTTCAGCCGGATTTTTAATTCAGTCCAAGCTCATTTGTAGCCCTGAAATGATACAACGATATACAGAAGTAAAAGATGCGGGGAACCAACACAGCGGTGGTCGTGGGCGTCTACCTTTCTGTCTGCAGGCAACTTGTACTGCAATTCATTATTATAAATCAGTCACGGTTTATGTGTAGTTCCTGTGAGCGCTCATGCCATGTGCCCATTATCCTATCTCTCATTTTATCTCATTCCTTCAACAGTAACCCGGTCCCTTTGATAAAGTTCACCAGGGTTGTCTTTGAATATTTAACTGTCTCCTGGTTCCACAATGTGTCTTCCCGGGTATCTAAGCCATGTTCCGAACAGGGCGAGACATTGACACCATGTATGAATCGGAGTCTCTTCATCCTCTTCACATTTCCTGCGTCTATTGATGTTATCCTCTGCCAATAGATGCATGTGTCTCCTGAGGTGTCTACCAGTTCCCTCAGTGATTGCACTGTCCATATTGAGTAGTTGCCCTGTTCCTCTAGGTTTTGGTCTGGTTTAGGTCTAGGTCTAGGTTTGGTTTTGGGAATAGAAAGGGAAGTACCTGGCTATTTAGATCTGGTCACCAAACACGGCTAAAACCTAAAATTTCAAGCAAAGCTTCGACTTTGATTGGTGGTCCTTCACGAGGACAATTCTGAGAGTATCTACTACCCTGCAATGTGCTGCAAATAAAATACGTATTATGTTAAATTGATATATTGTGAAATAACACAAATTAATCAACTAAAATCTACTTGCACACGTCAGGATATGAACCTGCAACTTCTGTATTCGTAGCCAAGGATAGTAACCAATCAGCGACGGAGGCCGTTGGATATGGCCATGCAAGACCTTATTAAGCAAGATATATGACTATGTCTGTATGTCTCATGTCTCAATATGTCGTTTCAGGGTACGATGGAGAATCCGTGGGCTGTCGGGCCTGAAGGCCATGTTCATGTTCTGGAAGTTCAAATTGTGGAAACTGCGAGAGGCTTACGACGAATGTGAACTGTAAGTATTTTTTTTTATTATTTCACCAGACTTTGAGATCTTTACTAACTTTGATGAATTTTTATACCCTCTCTTAGAGCCTCTGATATTTTGCAAAGTATTTCTCCTGCGAATTTCGTATTTCTTAGCGAAATGCTGAAATGTTTTAATGAAATATATTAAACAGATAAATTTGCTGTTTTTTAATGTATTTCAAAATAAAATTCTGTTTTTGAAAGCTGATGCAAGTATTTTTCAGATTTTAATATTACAAATCAACATATTAACAAACAAAATTTTTGGTTGCAAACATAGATAAAGTATTTAAAGTCGTTTACCGATGGTTATGCAGGTAACTCCGTTAATGGAGGACTGAACGCAGTTGGCGCTAACGAAAAATTGTACAAAGAAGCGAAGTTAGCAGTCTTCAATGGAGTGCTGGTACCTACCCTGATGTATGGAAGTGAGGCATGGAACCTGCAAAGAAAGGATGAAAGTAGATTGAATGCTGTTGAAATGAGATCCCTGAGGCGTATGTGTGTTAAAACCATGTATGATTGTGTGAAAAATGTGGAGATCCGCAAAGAGTACAAGGCTGATGTAAGCGTAATGAGTAAGATCAAGAAAGGGACGCTAAGATGGTTTGGACATGTAGAGTGAATGAGCGAAGAAAGGAGTGTAAGGAGAATATACGATGCAAATGTGAATGGTAGCAGAAGTCGGGGACGCCCGAGGAAGACATGGCACGATCAAGTGAATCAGATGCTTGAGTTGGGCCATGTCAAGAGTCAGAATAATAGAAGAGTATGTATGAGACGATGTATGAATGTGAATGAGGCAAGGAGTGTGTGCCAAGAACGAGTTGTGGAGAAACGGCCTGATGGTTAGTTAGAGTGATATTTTTTCTTTCTAATACCGTTTCAATCATATTTCTCATCACAACAGTAAGGGAGATACGGTGATTTCAGACCTTTTTACCATATTTAATCGTTTGTACAGACCTTTAAAATTATACAGAATAGGGAATTCTCGTGCATTTTGTAAATAATTTATTTCAATAAAGATAATTATTTTATTATGTGCCTCTTTTTTTTCTTTTTTTTTAAATGCATTTTCAAATTTTTGTAGTTGTTTTAAAAATTGCGGGCTATTTCGGCTCTGAAAACGGTCATGCGCCATTTTGACCGCTACGTCACAAGTGCTACGTCACACCTTTGCCGCCGCTGCCGCCATCGGTTTGCAGGATCTACTCGGGCCGGTCAACAGTGACGTCATCGTTCGCCCTTGAACGCTTGATCAATCACCGGGCGTTTTTAGCTGCATTGAAATATTTCGTTCGCGCCTGTTTTTAAAGTCATTATAACTTTAATAAATGATTTTTGAAAATTATAAAAACTATGTATTCTTGTGTCTGAAATGTTTCTACGTGTGAATAATTAATAATAAGTGATTTTTTGGTGTGAAGAGAATTCCCTATTGTTTCAGATTTTGGGAACGTCTATAGTAAACTTTTGTATGCAAACTGAAAGCACGGTGTTCTCTATTTCTTACACTGTTTAAATCGTATAATGTTTGACACAATAATGTTTGACGTCTGGGAGAAATATCTCCTAAAATTGCTCTGGGAGTTAAAAAGCTCCCGATAAAGACAAAATTGTCAGCTGAAAATTGCAGACAATTAATCCGTAATGTTTTTGTAGATCTATTTGTTAGGTTATAGGATTAAATAATATGTGTTGGAGATTCATTACTCGTGTTTCCATTTCAGGTGGTACGACGGGCTATCGACTTTCTACGTTGGATCCGATGGTCTTATCCAGACTCACGTTGCAGACAAGGTCAGTTCTTAAACATCATAGTCATATTGGTGGAAACCCACTAAAGGTACTAGCAGGAATGGTATTAATTTGAACCTATTCACATTCAAGTCATCTGCTCTGTACAGATAAACACTTACTCTTGGCTCTGTTAGTGCCAGTACTACGGGGTTTTCCAATAAGAGGTGTTATTTTGAATAGCCCGCTATTTCGGTAGATGTTACTTTTGAAGCTGTCAATTTTTGACATTTGACAAGTAAAAACTACGCCATTAATAAAAATGGAACGATACACGCTTCAACAACGCATTGAAATTATTAAAATTCACTTGAGTGAATCAAATGCAAATCATCTTGAGTGATGAGGCCCATTTCCACCTCGGTGGCTTCGTCAACAAGCAAAATTGTCATCAATCGCATCTGGGGCTCGGAAAACCCAAGAGTTATTGTTGAAAAGCCTCTCTATCTTCAACGTGTGACTGTTTGGTGCGGATTATGATCCGGCGGAGTCATTGGACCTTAGTTTTTCGAAAATGAGGCTGGAGCAACAGTTACGGTGAATGGATTGCGCTATCGAGAGATGATTAATGATTTTTTATGGCCGGAATTGGATGGTATTGATCTGGACAACGTTTACTTTCAACAAGACGGCGCTACGTGCCATACAAGCAACGAAACCATTGATCTTTTACAATTGAATATCAAAATAACACCTCTTATTGGAAAACCCTGTAGTTTAAGGCGAAGCTTAATGCCAAATCTCTATTTTGATTAATCTTTATAACGAATTGGTGTACATTATGAATACCAAAAAATATGCTTTAGATAAATTGAAGGTTTTCCTATCGTTTCGCTTGAGTAGAATACAAATAAAATAATAAATTACTTAATGAAAAATATAAATTAAACTACTAAAAAAAATATTTTTTCAATAGAAATGTACAAACGCGTAAAGGAAACAACTTTTAAAAAATACAGTATTATAGCTAAAATTATCTGTGACAGTTTCACTTGATAAACTTTTTTGCTTTCTTATAAAATTATTTACAAAATAAATAAAAACCAGTTTTGTGCTTGAAATCGAACGTTTCTAGACTCCGTTTGTCAAGCGAATTTAATGCCTATTACCTACAATTATAAGGTATACCAAGGATATACACATTTTTGGCTTGTAGCTTTCTCTTAAAGCCCGGCAATGCTGAGGTCCAGAGTTTAATTCCTAGTTGCGACTGAATATTTTTATGAATTTTTCAAATTTTCGTTTGATGTTTAAAAAATGTTTAAAAAATATTTACATATTCATTATTATCTCAAAATCATAAAAAATGAATATAATGTCCCACTTTGATACTTATAGGTCACTAACGCAGACCTGTGAAAAATCACGGGATATTATTATACTAAATCTAGTTAGTTAGTAAATAGCGCATTCTTGACAATGGAAAAAGTGCAGATCTCGAAAAATAACTAAATCTGACTTTATGTGTCAAATTTAACCACAACGGCACATTCTCACGTGTGTCAATTTATAGAACGTAAGTTGAAGTTCGTTCAAATTTGGGTTTCCTTGTTCTCGTGGACCTATCTCGTAGATTCTATGAAATAGATCAAAGAATAGATCAGGTAAGATCACAGCCTAAGATATTTATACACAAGAAATAATATGTACACATTTGAATTAAAATAAGTAAAATAATTAAAGAATTAAAATAATTTTCTGATAAAAAATTATTATATTGTAAGTAGGTACTTGATCGCTTATCCGAATTTTTGACACATCAGTTCCAATTTTGAAAATAAAATAAATTCAAAACAAATCCAAATTTCAAACACGAAGTCCATATTTTGCAAAAGATGATCTAATAGAGATAGAGATGATTTGCAAAAATACAACATGTCGTTGATTCTACTAATATAAACCAATTTAAAATTACGTTAACCCATTGGCCTCCGAATTGTTTTATACCGAAGTTTTAAATCTGCAGTGGTGTACTAAATCTTACATAACTTTTAAACTAAACATGCAAACGAAACAATTTTTTTAAATTTACTCGTTCATTGAATTAAGGTATGCAAAAAATATATGCAGTTTTTTAAAAAATAATAATAATATGATTAAACGAGGATATAAAAATATTTTTTTTATAAAAAACCATTTTTTTTTTCTTTTTTTTATAATTGGATTATGAAAAGTTTTACATTAATCATACTTATGACCATAATATATTTTATTTCAATTTGGGCTGATGTTAGCCGCCCACCACGCATTTTACGAACAAGCTTGTCAATTCCCGAACCACAAGCTATTTAAAAAAAAATTCAATGACGCTGAAATATAACAAAATTTCAATCGTAAATATCAGGAAAAAACTGTACCAACGGAGTCCTGCCAATTACTACGAAATGAATGCTTAATTATCTACAGAGCGATTGGCATTTAAAATTTTAAACACAGATGTCAATAATGTATCCCTTTTTCGTTTTTAAGCCGACGACACCAGACCCGCCGGAACGGCGTCGTTTGAGGCCAATGGGTTAATGATTAACTTATTGTAAATTTCAAACAACTAAATTTCTGTTAAACTTTTTGAAATCAGATATGAGCGCATCAGTAGAATGCTGTTTGCTCATTACATAATAATAATAATTATTCTTTACACCGGAGTTACAATCAGTCACAGACAGAACCACAACCGAAATTAGCTTTTTTAAATAATAATTAACATTATTCTACATGTAATGGTTTCAGGTAATGCCAGATGAAGACAGTGCTGTGGCCGACGTGAATAAGACCCCCATGGGAGCCAAGCTGGCGCTGCTTCTGGGGCTGGTCCCCCGATCCTACCTCGCCGACCTGTGCCCCACGGCCCTGGCAGCCCTGGGCCCTCTCAGCCCCGCAGACCTCACTATGCTGGCTCTGCCGCTGGAGAAGATTCACTAGAGACGAGCGTTTGTAACTCTTTTTGCCGGGAAAAGTAATAATGTCCGTTTAATGTCTTTATAACATCATTTCTACTGGGAGTTGGGATGGCGGAATAATAATCAATAAACACAATGTATGTTCTCGAATAAGGCCCATCTTCCGCAGGAATATGCAAGCATCCGATGCTTGACGATTCAAGTATCTTGGCAACTACACAGGCCTACATTTGGTAAAATCGTTGGCGACACCAACCTCCCGCAACGAGTCAGGCAAGATTGTCGCCACTCGCATCGTCGAGACCATAACATGACGTGACTTATGTCAGACATTTAATAACAATACGCGTGCTTAAATCAATGAATGCATAAACGTCAGCTACAGCAACGATTTCAGTAGGAAATGAACACACAACATGAATATTGAATACTTGCATATCCTGCTCTAGAAGGACCAAATAGTTGATGAAAAAGAGATATTGGACTGTTATTATTTTTATTTTCTTTGAATATTTTTGTTTAAAAAATGAGTTACATTGTTACCAATGAATATGTGAATGTACGGGGCTAGTTATTTTACTGTAAGATCGATTTTTGTCATCTTAAGAATGTACAATTTTGGTTAAAAAAAAATCAAAATTAAATGATAAATAAATTAATCAAGGATTTACGAAGTTTGTTAATGAATTTGAAAAATTATATTTTATAAATTTTGTGATGGGTAAAAAAAAAAATACTTAAATGCAGTGAAATTGTTGATATTTAAGAACGGCATATCAAAAATGTTACGTCTTTAGGATATGATTGCTAAAGTGAGTAATCTTTGCGATTCAATGCGAAATAGTATTGTATTTTTGGTTTGAAAATTTGATCGCCTAGAGATATTGAATACTGCAAGTAGAATACATCTCGATCTTTACTTCTGGGCGTTTCTTTAGCGAGTCTTTTTATAATCCGATTTCCTAGTCGGTAATAAACACATTTTAAATATAAAACTAAATAAATATGCTACATTTCTACAAAACGAAAAACAGACAACAGATGTCAAATAATGTCCGCCATCTTAAACTGTTCCGAAATAGAACACATCCTTTTTTTTCATCCATAAACTGGATGGAAAAATGCATAGTGCGACAATAATTAAGCTTGGTTTAAGCCGCTCCAGATGCTCCAGCAAACGTTTGTCGGATTCGCCTGGAGCACCCACACGTTCAGGCAGACTGCAAATCCGCCACGACGTGTTAACGGTGTTTGGTTTGATATTGGCAACAAAAAACAACCGTAGTAAATGGTGTAAACAATGGTTATTAAAAAGAAACATTTATTAACACGTAAACTTGTTAAGTGAATCGTTAATTACAAAATTATGAAAACCACATGAAATATTAACTGCAACTTTTAAGATTTCTTGCGACTGAAAGATGTCAAATTTTCTGCAATAATTTTAGATTTATTATTTTTTTACAATGCTTGTTTTGTTTGAGTTCGGTTCAACTTCTTTTTGGAGTAAGCTGTTTCATGACATATCATCTCTGTTGTGATAATTTTTTCACTTGATCTTCCAGAGACCTCTTGATTACACTCTTTAAATCGTGAAGCTACCATTGTTTGGATTAAAAAACGGCATACATAAGTCCAATCACTAAGCGCCACACGTAAACTGTGGATGCCACCATACGCAAAATATGAATGTTCGTATTTCACCTGCGCTAGAGAATAGAGAATCTAGATAACTGTGGAGTTATTTTTTCCAAACAAGGTTTAACGGAGCATCTCGAGCCGGCATAAGGAACATAGACATGTCGAAGTTTGTCTCTTCAGTGGACAATATTGAACACAAAGAGGATATTATTTAATTTAAGTATTACACTGTTACCTATTGTGCAAAGTAGTGTAAAATAATGAAATATAACTTGAATTATGTTTAATGTTATTATTGGTTACGCAGTGTAAGTAGGGCACGCTTTTGCTAAATGTGATGTGATTGTCACCTAGCTGTTTTAGCATACAAATAATTATTTATTATTAAAAACATTATTACTAAAACCTGTGTTATTATTTCATTTAAAACATTAAATAATCAACCCGTTAAAAACAAAGTTATTTTTAACTTTAATATGTAGCAGACACCACGTGTAGGAAGGCGAAGAAAAGCTGAATCGACAATCAGCTACAGCAATCAGCTCGGACTACAATGTATTACGAAACATGAATTGAAATATTGACCTTTGATAGGGCAATACGAAAACTGCTGATAAGACGAACGTGAAGGAATGCAGGGTGATGCAAAACATTCATACAATGAACCGAGTCAGCGATCCTACGGGTTCGATGTCCAGACGCTTTGCTCCAACCCATGGAAGACGAGAACAAAGGTATCATCACCTATATAAGCAGAGGAGGGCTTAAGTACTTGCATAATTCCATTCAACAAGTCTGACTCGGCATAACGTTAGTCTGCTCCTCGGCCCCGCGACATCATCGCCGGCCTGCATCTCCCGCTCATCTGCCGAATTTCAGAGAAATGAGTGTATGTCCATGTGTGTGGTATGTATGATTGCCACCAAAAGTTGATAGAATGCATTGTCATCGACAACGAGCCTATCTACCGAGTTACAGGTCGAACGGATGTGAAGTGTACTTCCAAGATTCACTCACAAAAACAAAAGCATAATTAAAATAGATGTATTTAAAAGAACTGTTATTACTATTATATATAAGTAAGTACCTGGCTTTTCAGATCTTATCTACATTAATACAGTGTCGTCTGCATAAAATATGATGTCTCCAACTATGGAGAAAGTGAACATATTTTATTTAGGTAGGTAGTAAAAAGGATTGGACCGATTACAGTCCCTTGTGGTATGCCAAGAAGATGTGGTTTTTGGTTCACTTAGGGTATTTTTTTTTTTTTTTTTTTCCTATTGAAATCTCTCTTTCAGATAACTTTGGAAGCATGATAGCGCTATTCCAATTTGCTTTAGTTTTGTTGGTAAGTTTGAAATGAGATATGCTATTGAAAGACTTGTGGAATATTATATTGAAGTACCACTTTAGAACGTACACTGTCTTATATGAATTAAATCATTCTACAATTTGGGCGGCGGGTATGGGTATAGCTGCCCTGGGAAACATTCATTGGATAACCAACGCCTCGTATAGGTCACACCCCAAGTCGCAAGCTTCCTCTGGTGACTCGAAGCAGGGGTTTATGGAGTGAGGTTTGTCCAGGTCTTGATGGCAGACGAGAGGCGGGCAGGATCGGTAGACTGGTTGAGAGAGACCCTTTTGACATCTCCAGCTACACTCTCTGTCCCAATGCCTTGCACCGCAGCGGGCAGGATTGATTCATCCCATCCCCACCCCAGCCTACTATTCTTTTCCCTCTCCTATCTACCCATACCTTTCTCCTTACTAAAACTTCCTTTACTTAAAAACATCTTCCACATAGCATCCCCTAAGATGACATTGACCTCGAGGGTAACTATTTTTCTCTGGGCCTCCTATGTGGAGTTAATGAATTTACATAATAAAACAAACAGTACATGATTTACAGAGATGAAACAATATACAGGAATAAGATACTTCGTGTTGGGTACCTATGATATGTTTCCTTGTAATGTCTACTAAGTGGTATGTTTATTCCTTAATTACCAGGTGACGTGTGTAGTATATAGGTGTGTGTGTAATGTATGTGTGAGTATTTGTGTGTTTCTGCATGTATGCGCATTGAACAGTTTAAATTATTGACATAATGCCATGTTTGAATTTGGGCAGTGAATCCGAAAAAATGTCAATATTAGAGAATGCGCTCATATCGAATTTCACAATAAGTTTAACAGTAATTGAGTTGTTTTAGATTTAAAATAAGTTAATCCTTTCTTCTCTCCAAAATAAGAATCCAATCGAGATTTAAATAGGTTTATATTAGTAGAATGGATGATACGTTGTCGAAGTTTGTTTTGATGCTTCCAATACTCTATTTGCAAGGAAGTGTTTCCTAGAATTAGATACAGAATACAGATAAAATAACAAACTACTTTTGTATTGGTAGTCAAGGATCTTATCCATGAAGGTCAACCACTAACGGCAGTCTAGTTTGCAGGAGAACAAAATAAGGACAGTAGGCATAGAAAGGAATAAATAAAGTCAAACATCTTAGAAATTCATTTATTAATACAAATGAAGTAATTAATACATCACATGAAAATAAAAAAAAATCCATAATTTACTAAAAAAACGATTGTTTTAAAATACACTTTAAAAATTACTTTTCTTTTGTGACATCATTTGGAGACTTCTAACTTCAGCGAAGACTCGATATTGTATGCGACAAATTACTTCTTATTTCTAGAAATCTCTTAAAATTGAATTAACCAAGAAATACATAAAGGGTTCCACATACAGCACACACAAATGGAGAAAAATCTTAACTTAATCCCATCTTATCATCAGCCAAGAGACAAACATGCATCTTATTGCACGGTTCTGATAACCATTTCACATAGTTTGCGATTGTAACCAACAGGTTTGTGTAAAATGTAGAATATTGCAATTTATCACTTTATTGCTAATATGATTTTAGACAAGTAATATAAGTTAATCATTGATTGAAATTAGGTTTAAACTTAAAATAAGTTAATCCTAACGTGTAAGCATATTCGACTAAACTTACAATAATGAAATAAAATGTTATCTCCCAACCGAAGATATATTGTTTATTATTTCACATTGTAAATAGAAATATTCGGTGCCCGTTGTGGGATTCAAATTCAAGTCGGGAGTTGTGTTGGAATTATCAAATATTTAATTAATAATTAATTAGCAGCTATTTGATAATTGAGCCTTTACGCGATATTGAATTAAGCTGTTTTCGTGCAAAATCCATTAAAACGATGATCCAAATATCAATCTATGTTCACACCAAAAACCGTTTTAATATCTCAATCACAGATGGCAGTGCAATGCCAAGTGTGACGGCCGGTAGTGCGAGCGCGCTAAGTCAATTTGAAACTGACAGTTTGTGCGCTTGGAATATTCGTCATTATTTGAACTTTTTTCGTAATGCCCGGTAGTACTGATTGGCTGAAGAATGTATTGCAGTTTTGTCCGATCAATATTGAAAATGATCCAACGTAAAACTAACACAAATTAAACTGAATCATGTTGTACTGAAAACTTTGAATAAATTGATTAAATTACTTTAAACGTGCCGTCTATTAATTGAAATATCTTATTACATACAAATTTATTAGATTTGCCAAAATCTCAGAACACGCTCTTTCACATAACGCTGTTTTTCCGCGTAACGGTTCAATCATTAAATACAAAAAGAAATTGTATGTGGAACGTGTAAAAATACAAAATTAATTGAAGAAATGCCCAATCTGAATTTTAAACACATTTTATATGAAATAAAAATAATACTTTTGTGAACATGGTTACCAATGAAGTAGCCGCTCAAATTTGAAGCAGAGAGAATTGATTGTTAAAATAAAAGTCAGTATGACGGCAATATTAAAATGCAATACGGATAATGTTTAATTGTTTTCCTTTTCAGTTACAAATTATCTTAGATTAATAAATTAACACAAGTCCAGCTATATTGTTATAAACAGTAGCGATATTTGACAGCCATTGCAAAAAATGATTGTAAAATGCCAACTCAACGATTTACCTTCGATAAATAATATTGTAAATCTCGTCAGATCTATTTTTCAACTATTGTTACTCAAATGTAAACCGTGCGAAAACAAAATAGCCATTATTTGAACCGTGGGGAAATAAATTGGAGGGATTGATTATATATTTTAGGAATGAATGACAATTTGTACTAGTTTGTTAAATACTTTAATTGAGAAACTTTCTTTCAAAACGACAACACCAAATCATAATCTACAACGGTGTATGCCATTTGTTGATTTAATTGATTTACATAAAACTTTGACTTTAAGTATAGTCTAGTCTAGTTGATGCTCTCGCTTGGGTTTGTAGTTGCGTAGGGGATAAACGTATTCAAAATTCTTATTACTTTATTCTACATCCAAAGATTTGGGACGTATATAATAAAAAAAGAGCACAATACAGAAACAATACACGAAAGTCCGCCTTAAACAGTAATAAATATGAATTTAAAAGTAGTTATTAGTTAAAACGCGAGGCCTTTGCGGCCGACGCAACACGGTATTGTTCTAGAGTAGTGTGGTGATGGTGGTTGTTGGGATAAGTAGCAGGACAGGCCTAGCACCTAGTATTGCCATATCCAGTCGTTCTGTTTCCTCCGCTTGAAGCCGCGCTGGGACTCGTTGTTGCTGGAGTAATTATTGCCGTTGCCCTGATAAAGGAAATGTTGAACATTAATTACAGATTTAATACACATAAGAAATTACATGTAATATTTGCAAAATTTACAATTAACATTTCTAGCAATGGTGAAGATTGTATAGAGGAGAAATTCTTTCAAGAAACTTGATGGACATGAATGGAACAAACGTTCAAGGTTGATGTTGACTTCATGAGAACAGGTCGGCTCTTCGACTCGCATGTGGAATGAGGCCTCTGCAAGATCCGCATTAATAAATTCCTTCCTACAGCCCCTACCTTAACCCACCTGACAACCCTACGAAACCAGGTGGTGACATAATTCCCTTGTCTTTACTCTGCACAGACAGGCGTGCTCTTGTGAGGTGATCACAAATCTAAATTTCATATAAAATCTGGGGCACCACGTATCTATTTGACTCACCCAGTTGTTGGTGCCGCCCCCGTAGTTATTCCTGCCGTAATCTCCATCCCACTGGTTGTTGTACTGGCCGCCCCAGTTAGGCTGGCTGCTGACCCAGTTGGCCCCACCCTGGCCTCCGCGGGGAGCCCCTCTGCCTCGCGGAGCGCCCACGCCGCGCGGGGCTCCCACGCCGTTTCCTCCACCGCGCTGGGCCGGAGCGCCCACCACGCGGGGCACTACGGCTGCCGCACCACCGCCGCGAGCTGCCGCCGCCGTGCGCGCCTTGGCCAGCTTGGCTTTGCGCAGCTTGTTCTTGGACTCGGTCTAGAAACACAATTAGATTATTGTCATAAGAGGAGAAATCTTTGGAGACGAGACTTGCTAATGTCTTTCTCGTTAATTATTAGGAGACCAAATTTGTTCCCAAACATCATATGAATTTGGTTTCCTAATATTTAAAGGGTTAAGGTTTGTAAAAATGTGTGTGGATCCTTCTAAATATTTTATATCTATGTTTTCGGTGTGTGGCACCTTCAGCATTTACGCATTGATTGGTCAGATTGCCAAACCCGAGTCCTGAAATCGGAACAACAAATCATTTCTTGTTCAACAGTCCCGAGGAGTGGGATGCCTTTGGTTGGGGACCGACGAATCCCCTCGATAATTTATTTGAATTCTGAAGCATTCATCACGGAGAATCGATATTGAACGGGAAGTTTCAGTTGCAGACTGGCAGTCAGCCGCGATGGCTACGTGGTCTGTTGAGCATCGTGTTTTCGCAGTGGAAGAGTTTATACGCAATAACGAGTCAATTGTTGCTGTGACGCGTGCCTTTCGCCGGCGTTTCAACATCTCACCTCGCGATAGTGTTCCTAAGCGAGATACGATATTGAGTTGGGTGCATAATTTCCGCACTACTGGTTCATGTGCTCCAAAATGGACGTCTACTTCTTCTTATGGGGCTATTTAAAAGCAAGGGTGTACATGAACAAACCCCGGACCATTCAGGAGTTGAAGGCAGCAATTCACAACGAAATCACATTAATTCCTGGTGATGTGCTTGAGCGGGCAGTGCCGAACGTTAAGGACCGACTCCAAGAATGCGTCGCTCGAGAAGGAGGGCATTTGATGGATGTAATTTTTAAAAACTAACTATACTAATTTTTTGTTAATAAACTTCCATTGTAACTACACGTTTTGCACTTTATTTCAATCCAATACCTTTAAAATTGACAGTTTGACAAGTATTTTAAAACCACCCGATCCATCTGCGCTACCCAGTATTTATTGATAGTAGAGAAAATTCGAACAACGTCAGCTAGTTGAAGTATAAAGCTGTACTGATTAAACATTTTAGCAGTGCATGAGGTCACTGCATAACAGGTTTTTGTTTATGTTTCTTAACTTTGTACTAATGTATATGTATTCTTTTGTCTTGTTTACATATATAATTTTTTCTTTCTTCTTTCTGTTGTACTAGGACTCTCAATAACTGCCAAGTATGTAACTAACTAAATAATTGCCCGTTTTTCCCTTTCTTTATATTTATTATTAGCCTATATTCATCTCTACTTTATTAAGATGTTTCTAATTATTCTCTTAATTGCTCAATATTTAGTATGTAACAGAATCCTATATATGTACACCTACAGATAAACATGATCTAGAAGTTTCAATTGTTCCTATTATATAACTTACCTATTGGATAATTGTAGTGTTTGGGGTTTGCGCTCGGGTAGCTTCGGGTTCTACCGAAGATAACCGAACGCTACTACAGGCCTTGTATGACATAGTCGGCTGGCGCGAAGTCATTCTCTCGCTAGACGGCCTTTAGGCTACTTGTTACTTGTATTGTCAGTATATTATATTACGATTAAAACAACCTCCGTATATCAGAATCTACGACTTTTAATAGAGATATTACCAGATCCCTATCCTCGATAGAATACTGGAGATTGAGGGCCCAGTATTCTATAACCTGTTAACATCAATACGTTACAATAATGATATTCTATTTTCCTTATAACTAGTGTAACTCGCTCACCAAGCACAAGAATCAGTTTCTTCTTTAGTGAGATTGCGATTGTAAATATATTTATTAAAAATAGTAATAAATTTTTTTTTTTTAAATAATGGTAATGGGACTTGTACCGTTAATTTAAAATAAATAATTGTTGGTATGGAATCAGAGTGTGTCCTTACCCTGGGTTTGCTCTCGGTGCCCTGCTTGTGGATGGTGACCTCCGTGTTGTTCATGGACAGGTGCCCGTTCAGGGTCAGCGCCTTCGTCAGACTCTCCTCTTCTTCAAACTCCACAAATGCTGCAAACAACCAAATCAAATTACATCAATACAAATATACTGGAAAACAACTGGTCTCGACCGTCCGAAGCCAGTGAGACTATATCATCCCCAATTGGGGTACGTTGTGAGGCTGAAGGTAGTGGGAAGGGTCAGATCTGGTCACCAAACACGGCCAAAGCCATTTCAGCAAACGTTTCAATTCAGAATGGTGGTCCTACACCAAGGCGATACTTGATCGGTGCTTGATCATTACTTCAGTGAGAGTTGCGTTAGGAAACGTGCATTTGAGCATTGTTGAGCCAAAATATCAGCTCAACAGTTGATCAGTGGAATTGGGAATAACGACCCGAAAGTCACTAGTTATTATTATAAATCAGCCAATAAATTATTATTAAGAAGGATCTAAGTCTGTTAATTTAATCTAGAAGCAAGAGAATGTGTATCATTGAAGAAGAGGATAATACTAATAAATCTAAATGATACAGAACAAGACACAGGAAAATAAAAAGAGTTAAACCTAGGAGAAAAATAAAAACGGTCACAACTAGAAATTGAGCCCAGGATCTCTTTTCTTACTGGGACAGGCGTCTTAAACCACTTGACCATTGGGACCTATTTATTAAGCGTCATTTGTCGATATCATATTTAAAACTCAGAAATAACAACGTCATCTTGCAACTATTTTTTTTTTCTCCATATTTTGGCATCTACCTTTTTAAATGGAAGCAAAGTTTCTAATGAAATTGGTTTGTAACCTAGATAGTGTCTCGGATAAATATATCCGATTTTTAGTAGAGTATGTATTTACCGGTAGGACGGGCAGGTATCTTGACAATTTTCTTGATTTCACCGCAAGGACTGAAGATCTGGCGCAAAGACTCCTCGCTGATGATGGCGGGGATGTTGTTCACCACGGCCGTGTGCTCGCCGGAGCGCAGCACCTGCAGCTCCAGCACGTTGCCGCCCATCTCCGTACCGTTGCCCTCCATGGCCTGCGGACACAAAACACAACATTAGTTCTAACGGGGATCTACCGAATATTCTCATTATATTACAGGCTTAAGTATTTTTAATGATAAAGTAATGTTTATAAGACAAGGTTTTTATGCATAGCGCAAAGGATTGAAAAATGATTGCTTATAATAATTATTTAGGCTACTTAGTGTCGTACAAACCTTATCCGACGAGTCAGGATCAGCAAAATTCATGAAAGCTGTCAAGGTTGGCTCGATGGTGCTGTGATCCACCGTTATTCCTCCAAGCCTAGAAACAATCAACATGTTTAGAATCAGACGATAATATCAGAGGCGTATATTCCGTATAACATAAAATTAAAATTTATAAAATTACTACAAGAAATCAATCTACACTTTCAACAATACGCGTAAAGTCTACGGATTGTAGCACCGCTCGCACTCCACCTAAGCAGTGTCAAAAGCAGGAACTAAGTATGCAAAATGGCCAATCTCATACTGAAATATGGATTGTATTCTAAACAAAAAATGTACATGTGTTTGGGCACTGCAGATTAATTCTTTCTTAAATATATACATATATTTCCCCCCCACTGCCCTCTCAGATCTTTTTGTCACCGGGAGAAGTTATATTGCCAGTCAGTAATCAATACAATTTCGATCATTCAACAAGTTACTAGTGACGAGTTCAACGCCGCATTACGTGCAAAAAAAATCAGGATTCACTGCGAACTTTAGAAACTAGAGGAAGACAGCAGAGAGGAATGGACGTGTTGAATATATAAATTTTTTAATTATGCTCAGACTATAAAAGTCAATCGCCGGTGAAATACGTTCTGGCAGATGCGAATAATACTTTGAAATACGAACACTTCATCACCTTGATTGGAAAAGGTTCTAACTGACATTTTTTTCAAAAATTACCTTTTAACCCGTCGTATCCCGGAACCGCATATGTGAATGCAGTACATTATCTACGAATTTAAAAAAAATAAAAAATAATGTGCGATTTTGACCCTTATGTATAAGGAATTTGTATGAAGAACAAGGTCACAATCGCTTGGGCTATTCTCGTTATTTACGCAGCAAATACCGGAATGACTTCTAGCTTTTCAGATTTATACAAAGAATTTTTCTGTGGAATGCCAACGAAATATTTGCCGCGTTTTTAGTGTCAAAGCGTCTTCTTTCATTATTTTTGATATAAATTGATTGTGGAAATAATAGATTTGAGGTATCATCAGAAAGATAGTTTTATCTACATTATTTTGATGTAATTTTTATAATATTTCACCCAAGAAAAGTGATGAAAATTAACTTCGTAAGAAATGTCAAAATTTTTACGTCAAAATGAATAATTATATTTTTAGCATTATTTATTTACAGGTTTCTTGTACAAAATAATATTATTAGTAACAACAGTTGTATAAACTACCGAAATCTGGAAGAATTGTTATCATATACTTATATAATGCGACACAAAAAAAATTTAAGTGGACACTTGACGTTTGATTTTGGAATTTGAGCTTTTGGAAATTGAGCTAGGAATTTCCTGGTACACCACAGGTTAATGCAAAACCATTTCTTTTGTTAATTTCTATAGCCAAAATAATTTTCAGAGCCATCTTGAGTTATATTTCCGTAGATTGTATGACGAAGTTTTAACATCAAGCATTTAAAGCTTACATTTATTTTACAGGGTTCTAACATCACTTTGAACCTTTGTTTGTATCTGACAGTTGATGGTTGTTACAAGGCACAGTGTAGTTGGTCATATAGGATAGGATAGGGTTCCGAGGTGTCAAAAGTTTGCAAAGACAAATTCTCATAATCTATTGAAAAATTTCTGATTTTCAGGTTTAATCTAGCGGAAAGTATTATTGTTTTAACATATTTTAAAGGAAAATATTTAACAATTATTTTATAAGCTATAATTATTAGCCTGAAACACTCATCCACATTGAAAAATCTCCTGATAGAAGATACATGACGCCAACGGGACTTGAACCCGTGTCCTTTCGATTTCCGGTCAACAGCTCTGACCACTGAGCTATGGCGGCTTATCTCTTAAATAATAATTCAATATATAATAGTGTTTCATTCAACAATTACTGCTTGTTAAATCATGTATCTTTTATCAGGAGATTTTTCAATGTGGATGAGTGTTTCAGGCTAATAATTATTGCTTATATATAATAATTGTTACCCTTTGTGCTATGCATAAAAAATCTTGTCTTAAAACATTAGTTTACCAAAAAAAAATAATAATGGAAAATATTTAAATAAGACGTGGTCCTACTATCTTGGAATGGCATTAAGGAAATAAGTTAGAACCTTATCAATGAATTATTATGTTCTAGCTGATTGTTTCAACGTTTTCATCTGCATGTTTAAGTATGGTCCAAAATGGCAAGTCTACGTCCTATTAAAAAAAAAAAAAAAATTCTTTATTTAGCGACTATTTAACCCTTACCACTCCTTTGTCGAGTGTGGCTCGACATTATATTTCTTACACCAACTCCTATGTCGAGTCATACTCGACATTATAGTAACGCAATTTCGAAAAATAATTTAAATTATCAAATGTATTTTTTTTCTTTTAAACACTTTATATCTCATTCTGAATATTCCGAATACGCAAAATACATATATCTCGTCAAGTTTCGCCTTTTAGATAATTTTTAAAATCATATTATTTTTAACCTTGTAAATGCACTGCGCAGTTATTTGGTTGCGACGCATGTAAGTAGGTAGGTACTTGCCTGTCTACCTGCGTAACAATAGGAAGCGCTGAGGGATTTCTCCCAACACATAACAGAGGATTATTATACCTATTCACTTGTTATCACATAATATTTTGTTCTGTTTGTGTATTTACATTTGTTTTTACTGTTTTTAGTAGCAAATATTTCGTGGCCGAGAAAGCACTGAAAAAGTTTAAGTGAATAAGGGCATATTAAGTTGTTAATTTTATATATTTCTATGTTTTTTGTACTCTATGTAAAGAAAGAGTAATAAAAATTACATATTTTAAAATTTTTTGTTTAACTTTTTATTGAGGCCACTTTTTATCCTTTTTTTGTAAATTAATTAAGGAGTTGGTAGTAGGTAATTAAAAAAAAAATTAGGAGTGCAAAAAGTTAAATTTCTATGAAATTTTTTTTTTTTGATTTAAATTTGATTCCTTTACATGTTTGATAGCCAGGAATTTCCCCACCCACCTTCCTCATCCCCATATTTATCAAGGTTATATATAATAAAAAGAGGAACATTGTACATAAAAAATATGATATTAAATATATGTATAGTAAATTGTATTTCTTAGTCCTCCTC
The DNA here is from genome assembly GCF_061612785.1 of Hesperophylax consimilis. Lineage (NCBI taxonomy): Eukaryota > Metazoa > Arthropoda > Insecta > Trichoptera > Limnephilidae > Hesperophylax > Hesperophylax consimilis. The sequence goes on along the minus strand of NC_142854.1, from coordinate 22,528,734 downwards.
ACTAGGGTGACCTGTGCTGAAGCGGACTAAAGTTATTAATTTCTGTTTTATTAGTTTCCTATTAATCAAGTTTTTCATTAATCTCTTTCAGCCAGATTTTTATTCTTGATTTGTAATCATTCAAATTTTCTATTCGCTTCACATCAGGGGGATGAATGTCGTGGAGTTTCGTCGCAAAATAAATATAATTTCTTTGTCCGAATGTGGTTTTGTGACCTGGAATATTTTTTATGTCATTGTGATTTGACCTTGTTTGATGAATAATAGGTATTGTAGAGGATTCAGTATATGTCTAACTAAAATACTTTACACAATATTTAACCAATAAATCAGAGATTGGTAAATAAATACAAAGGAATCAAGTTTACAAACTTTGACACCTCATATCTCACAATGATGAAAGTGATGTTAGAACCCTGTCCAACGAAGGTGACGACTGAATGAATGGTTATCGCTGACGAATTGATTATTATATTTTGAACAACGTCAACTGTGTCCTAATATCCACTTGGCTAAATGTCCAGGACAGCATTTATTTTTGCTGATCTTGTCAAAGTTGATAGTTTATTGTTGTTAAATATATACAAAGAACCCAATATCAAAATCATCACTTGTCAAAAGAAAATGTTGCATATAAATTGTAATTTAATTATTGCATCATTTGCAAAATTGTTTTATATCTTGCAATATGGCAGTTCTGATATTATAAAAATCTATACATGTGCATGGTGGCAGGAAACCCATAATACAAGAGGGAAACTAGTGAATCGACATCACACAGCGAAACCAATTTATATTTCAATATATATATATATATTTTTTTTTTCTGCCGGGTCTTCACTTCAAAGCATTTTAAACGGCTGATATTAAAACCCTAGTGACCGATTTTTTTCAAATTTGACATAAAAATTTCAATTATGAGAGCTCAAAATAGAAAGTTATATGTACCACAAAATCACTCCAAATGTGATGTAGATTCATCAGCTTCTTGATTGTACTGCGACTTTCCGGACACTGTGTATATTTAATTTTTTATGTGAATGCTGCTAAAGAATCCCAACTGTCGAGACCATGACATCCCCAATGGGGGCATGTTATGAGACTAAAGGTAGAGGGGACGTGAAAGGAGATGGGGAGGAGAAGGTGGAGAAGTGTAATGCAATGATTAAAAATATAACTAACTAATCATAACACCGTTAAGTTAAGGGACGGACGGACAGACGGAGGACGGACCGCCAAAACATTGCCATAATCTCACTGGCTCCAGACGATGTGGAGGAGTTGGGACACTTCTGCAGTATTCACATAACTTTTTTTTTAAATATCTCACAAGTGTGTCAACTGTTTTAAACTATCCGAAGCCAGTGGGCACTACGGCATCCATAATTAATCAGATTTGGTTACTAAACACGGATAAAGCTATTTTAGGCAAAAATTAATCATCAAATACTTTTTTTTTTTTTTTTAAATAGTTTGTATGTTGTATTACTTTGTGTTTGTGATTACACTACGTTTTCTTCACTCAATTTTTTTTTTTTTTTGTATTAATATCAATAGCAAAATTTGTACATTATGTAGGTTTAAAGTATAATATAAGTATATTTTTTGTATTTTTTTCACAGTCCTCCTCACTAGGGTTTCCTGTTCTGAGGCGGCCTGTAGTTTTTCTTAAATTTTTGTATTTAGTTTTGAATTGTCTTTACATTGTCTTCATAATGTTTGTAAGTTGATTATTACTTTGATCTCTAAGCCATGTTTTGACTTTTGTTTTAAATATACTCATTTCGTTTATTTTTTTGGTTTCATTTGGTAGAGCATTGAACAATTTTATAGCATGGAATTTATTATTTCTCTGTCCAAAGGATGTGTTCAAACTGGGAGTAATCAGGATATTTTCGCTTTTTGCCCTGGTTGTGTATTTATTTAAATTGTTAACCTCGATACAGGCTTAGTCCTAATGAGGTTGATTTTTATGAGAAAAAACGTGATTTATGTATGGTGAGATGCAATAAATAAATACAGAGTCTTTACTAGTTAGGGGGTATTTCACTATGTCGGGCTAAATATCTGACTAGCTAACCGTTGGCTGGCTTTAAAGATCAGAATAACTTCGTTATTCAACGGCGACCGTTTCACCCATTGTTGCCAAGCTTCCGGATAGATAACACTCGAAATAGTCTGGCAACATCGCAAAATGTTTGCAGTTACTCCATCTACTGCCACGGCTGTCATGCGTCACAGTCCACACACCGCAAAGTGTGCATTTTTTTGGTTATGTTATGTTGATTATCAGGTCATTTTAGATAGATTCGTGTCGAATTAATACATTGTTTCTCATTTTGAACACAATCAAATAATTCAGGATGGATCATACAAGCATTCAAATTCATTCGAGCTCTTAAAACTCGCGGCCTTCGCATCGCCGCCCTTTCACCTGCTTCTGTAAATCAAAAACCTCGGTATCCATAATAATTCGCAACAAAATTCGACTCACTTCTCCGCTCTCAAACTCGGAATGTTTTGACGCCATCTTTGATTCGAGGAATAGCGCCTAACGTGAGGTTCAAGCACTGATTAGTCAAATCGAACTTTAACCTGAGCGTTAGCGTTATTCAGATATAGTGAAAACGAAAAAATGACTAATCCGCGGATTAGTGCTTAGTCAGAACATAATCAGAGATAGTGAAATACCCCCTTAATCTACTAACTGTAGTTGAGAGAGGCTGAACCACCTATGTTGCTACGTTATATACTGTCTTATCAGTGTTGCCAGAGTTACAATTATTATTATCCTACACCTTTTTACTATAATACATCGTTTTTATTAACAGATGACTGAGGATCAAACCTTCCTCCCCATGGACCAGCTATTAACTGCTTTTAAAACTAAAAAAAAAAAAATTTGGTCTGACTGAGGATCGAACTTTTATTCCCAGGGACAGGAGTCAACTGCGCAAAAAACTAAGCCAAATACCGAGTGGATGAGACTGACATTTATTTTGTATATTAGCTGCTGTATGACATCCGATTTCAGAGAAATGCGTATATGTCCGCATGTGTGAACGTGATTGTCACAAAAATTTGATAAAACGCATTGTCATCGACAACGAGCCTATCAGCTCGATCGGGTGTCGAGAAGTTTTGCATTCATTCATTCCGATGTATTTAAAAATGTTGTTGACAGTAATAATTTATAAACTAGATAAAAATAGTTTGTAAATACGATCTTTGAAATTTGATAAGTTCAGATTATTGTTAAATACACCCATATCGTTCAAATATTTGTTACTGACTGTAAACGTTGTATTGGGAAATGCAAACCACAATTGCAATAAGGTCAACTAACTAACTCGTCTCATACATACTCTTCTATTGTTCTGACTCTTGACATGGCCCGACTCAAGTATCTGATTCACTTGATCGTGCCATGTCTTCCTCGGGCGTCCCCGACTTCGGCTACCATTCACATTTGCATCGTATATTCTCCTTACACTCCTTTCTTCGCTCATTCGCTCTACATGCCCAAACCATCTAAGCGTCCCTTTCTTAATCTTACTCATTACGCTTACATCAGCCTTGCACTCTTTGCGGATATCCACATTCCTCACACGATCATACATGGTTTTACCACACACACGCCTCAGGGATCTCATTTCAACAGCATTCAATCTACTTTCATCCTTTCTTTGCCAGTTCCATGCCTCACTTCCATACATCAGGGTAGGTACCAGCACTCCATTGTGGACTGCTAACTTCGCTTCTTTGGACAATTTTTTGTTAGCGCCAACTGCGTTCAGTTCTCCATTAATGGAGTTACCTGCATTTACCCTTCTTTCAATATCTCTGTCAGCCTTCCCATCTCTCGTAAACATGCTCCCTAAATACACAAACTCGTCCACCTGCTCCAAGTATTCCTCATTCACAACTATATTACACACTGTTTTTGTACTCTCTCTTTCAAACACCATGACTTTAGACTCACTTACATTCATCATTAACTCATTCTTCATATATACTTTGTTCATCCTAGACACGAGAGACTGTAGATTATCCATACTATTAGCAATCAGCACCGCATCATCAGCATACAACAGGCAACATACTTTCAGATTACTCAAATTCGCGCCCAATCCCACCTCTTTCAATTCTTGCATACAATTATCCATGTATAGATTGAATAACCACGGTGACATTACGCAGCCTTGTTTAACACCTGTAATGATATCAAACCACCCCGTAAAACCACCGTTCACCCAAACACATGCAACGCTTCCCTCATATAGAGACGCAATTGCCTGAGTCAGATTTGCATTCACTCCATACTTGGACAACACCTTCCATAGCTTATTCCTGTCGACTCGGTCGTATGCTTTTTGTAGATCTACAAAGGCACAGAAAAGTTTCTGGTTTATTGCCAGAAACTTCTCGGTGAGCATACGCAATTTATTCACATTATCTATAAAACAGTTTTACACCAATCCATTATGGAGAAGATCACAAATTTGAGGTACATGTAAGTATAAAAGGTCGTGGATGCAGTTTTACTATTTCGTGACATATGTCTAAATATAGTTGCTGAACTGTCTGTAAGTGATGATGAAAATGTCGATGGCCAATGCAGAATCGTTAAGCAGTTCAGTCGCTCTGTTGATTGGCGCGTTCTGATAGACAGAAGTTCACTTTCCGAGTAAAAAAAAGTGCATAGGATCTCCCACGAGTATACTTGCTAGACACATATAAGTTAAGGCGATGCCATACGTAGTAATGCAAAATTATGTGGTTTTGATTTAAAAATTTGGTCACCTAAAAATGTTTCAGATGCTTTAATTAAATACTGCGAGTAGAATACATCTTGTCCTTTGAAATAATCGAGTATTTTTTAGATAAGTCTTTTTATAAGCCCAGAAAAAAATAATGTATAAGGTCTATGAAAACAGCTTTAAAGTTCAAAATCTCCTACCTACGAACCCATTTACGGTTATGATTTTATTGTATAATGTGGCAAATTAAGTTATTTATAAAATGATCAAAAAAAAATTAAATATTTATGCCTGAACATGCACAAAATAAAATAAAAGGCACTTTTTAGCCATGTTTTTTTCTTGCATAAATCAAAACAGGCGGATGGTGTTAAGCGGGAATTTAAACCTTATCGCCATCTACGTAAGGGTTGTTATTGATAGTGGCTCCATTTAAAATATTACACGACGTAGTGCATCACCTTAACCTCTTTTAATAGAAGTGGATTAAGTATAGTTCCAGATGTTAGTTAAAAAAATGTTAAACTAAATATATTTTTCTATAGACATCTGCACTGGACACTGTAATGTTATCCGAAACGTTGGCTAAAGGAGGTAGCGTAACAAGGCATAATACCCCAAAAATAAATCACTTTAAGTGTGTGCTTAAGTTTTAAATGTATGAACAGTAGAAAAATGTGACAAAAGAATCCAGAATCAAAATCAACTTGATCGAGACTTTCAAAATTTTATCTGGACATTACAGTTGCCCTAGCATCCAAGAAATCTTCACTACTAATAAAAATATAAATCCCCGTGGACACCTTTTGCATCTAATCCTAGAAAACACTTCCTTGCAAATAGAGTAGTGGATGCTTGGAACAAACTCCCACAACATGTCATCGATGCAACAAATATAAATCAATTCAAAGCTCTATTGGATTCACATTTGGAGAGAAGAAAGGACTTAGTTCAAACTTAAAACAACTCAATTACTGGCAAACTTGTTGTGAAATCAGATATGAGCGCACCAGCAGAATGCTGCCTGCTCTGCACATAATAATAATAAAATTAAAGGTACTTACTTAATATAACCGATGTTGCCGTATTTGGCAAACAGGGTCCGGAGTTCATCCTGATAGGTGAAGAGCATGCTGGGCGGGATGTTCCTGACGATGACGGTGCGGCCAGTGGGGTGCTTCTTGACCTCCTCCTTGGGGGCCTCGGGGGTGTCGGTGGCGCCCTCAGCGGGGGCGGCGGTCTCTTCTGCGGGGGCGGACTCGTCTTTTACGGGGGCGGTGCCATTCTCAGGGGCGGCCGTGTCGGGCGCGACGGCTTGCTCGGCGGACATGACGCTACTTCTGCTGCTTTAGGGTGCTGGTACAAACACTGCAAACAATAATTTTATTTATTAATTTTGTGCCTTTTTCTGGGTTAATCGCACGTAGCAATATAAAACACTTAGGGGGTATTTCACTATCTCTGATTATGTTCTGACCAAGCACTAATCCGTGGATTAGTCATTTTTTCGTTTTCACTATAATAATAATAATAATAACATGGAATTTATATAGCGCAGTTTAGTGTCATTTCACTTCAAGTGCGCTTAACTACTCGTATAACAAACTTTAAAAAAATGGTAATTCAGTGTTAATAGTTCTTAAAATTATTCCTACAGTGTGCCTTACCCAATACAGATCTAATATTATAACTATATTATATTATATAATATATAATATTATAACTATATCTGAATAACGCTAACGCTAGGGTTAAAGTTCGATTTGACTAATCAGTGCTCGAACCTCACGTTAGGCGCTATTTCTCGAATCAAAGATGGCGTCAAAACATTCCGAGTTTGACAGCGGAGAAGTGAGTCGAATTTTATAGAATGAATTTGAATGCTTGTATGATCCATCCTGAATTATTTGATTGTGTTCAAAATAAGAAACAATGTATTAATTCGACACGAATCTATCTAAAATGACCTGATAATCAACATAACATAACCAAAAAAAAATGCACACTTCGCGGTGTGCGGACTGTGACGCATGACAGCCGTGGCAGTAGATGGAGTAACTGCAAACATTTTGCGATGTTGCCAGACTATTTCGAGTGTTATCTATCCGGAAGCTCGAAACAATGGTGAAACGGTCGCCGTTGAATAACGAAGTTATTCTGATCTTTAAAGCCAGCCAACGGATAGCTAGTCAGATATTTAGCCCGACATAGTGAAATACCCCCTTATAATATCAAATCATATTGTTTTAATCGCTTCTGCATAATATCACTTTAATATCCTTTTTTGAGTTATACAAAATACTCTAGAGTATTAATAATACGTCCAACTCCAGTAAAATATTGGCAGTATTTACTTGTGTTGACGGCCGGCTGCTCTGGCTGCTAGAGGCGCTAGTGTAACATGGCATAAAATTCATTAAAATGTATGAAAGAAAACCAAGGCGTACAACTCACACCACTAGGAAGCGCTAGTGTGGCATGTTGCCATCAGAATGCATGGGAAATGTCAGAAGTTGGAGATATTATAACTATTCTGCAGTATGAACACCAGAAGTTGGAGATATTATAACTATTCTGCAGTATGAACACCAGAAGTTGAAGATATTATAACTATTCTGCAGTATGAACACCAGAAGTTGGAGATATTATAACTATTCTGCAGTATGAACACCAGAAGTTGGAGAAATTATAACTATTCTGCAGTATGAACACCTTTTAGCAGATCTTGATCCTTTGATGTTTTAAAACGGAAGAGAATGATTTTCTGAAATCAATTGTTGATTTAAAAGATTTAAATGCACCTGCTTCGCATTGTGTCAGTAATACAGTAATTTACTTAGCACCTAGAGAAGAAATCTGTATTTTGGTGAAACTATTGGTTTAAAACTTTGCTACTCATTGATTTTTAGCTAAGACTCTGTAACGACATTTACATAAATTTGAAGCAGTGTTTTTAAAATTAATATGTTTCTACCGGTGACAAAATAAGCCGATAGGACTGCTGTAACCTTTGCTTGCCATGTACTAAAGGTAGATACTCTCAGTATCGCCCTGGGTCTTTTACCAGGGTGATACTGAAAGTATCATCCACTCTGGAACGTACCATAAATACACTATACATTTTTTTTAAGTGAATTAATTTTGAAGCAACAGTAATTAAATTTACTTGTGCAAGTCGGGATTTGAACCCGGAACCTCCAGATTGCTAGTCGAAAGTCTTACTTTTAAACCGAGGAGGTCATATTAAAAAAAATTTAAATTGTGAAAATTTGATGAGAGGTCATTGACCCTATGTAAAAAAAAAATTACTTATGTAATAGGACCTTATTAAAATAAAAGTTAATTATTCTTGTTTGCTTGATTTATTGTAATAGTTAACATTGGAACATATTAATTCTTCCCCTATAGGACAATATTATATGGGATAATTTTTAAACATTATTATATGGATGTATGCATCATAAATGTATATTTATTAATATTATAAAACGGAAAATCGGGGTTTTGGCGAGTTCGTATTATATTTTGAAGGCATAAATTGATTTTTAAATTTGTAAACGGCGGTTTAATTAAAAGAAGTTACACATTTAACGTATTTCGGTTTACGCGGAACAAACTACGCATCCATGTAAATTCGATTAAGGTCAAAAAACTGACATGCAAAAAACAAGCGGGAAATTAAACAAACAACTCACTTTTAGTATTATAATGGAATTACGTGTATAATGCGATATAAATAACTGCAAAATGCTTAAAACATCGTGTAAAATGCGACGATTACACGAAAACGTGCATCATTAACTGGTACTAGAGGAGGCATTTTCATGCAATTTCAAGCGAAAGTATCGGCAATTCGTTTTGTTTAATGCGTGAATTATATCAATATAGTCATCAATAAGATAAATACACACAGGATTGGGCTTAAAACACAGGAAACATATAATTTGTATACAAACAACGCTTTGCCTCTAAATTTCACTGCAGTCAAATAAGATGGTTTTGACAACACAATAGACAGTTTTAATACATTCTCAAGCGTACATCACCTGAATAATCTACAAATACCCAGTTTGTAATAGATTTAACACATTTATCTACAATAATTATTGAAAAGAAATTGATTTACCGGAATCCGCCTCAGTCAGTTTTTCGTGGCTTCAGAGCGAGAGAGGTGAGGTTAGGTTTGGTCGCCAGAGATGATTTTGTTATTTCCTTTAAGAGTTACCATAGACAAGAACCAGGTACTTATTTAGGATTTTCACTATCGCCCTAGAAAAACCTTATAAAAATAGTAGTATTAATTTTGAAAAATAGTTTGCTCATTTACGAATGTTTATAATTTATTAGTGAAAATGGTGGGTATTTGTTATATTGTATGAGCCCAAAAAATTACAGAGAATTAACTTCAATTATTCTTATGAGAACACGAAATAGCACAAACAAAACACTGATATAAAGCAAGATACAAATAACTTGGCAAACTACCATATTATGGTACACAACATCAACTAATTGAAGTAATCAGTGGCTAAGTTGGCAAATTCGTCTGGTTCTCACCCAGGCGTTGTGAATTCAATTCCTCGGCTGGCGAAGTTAGAAGTTGATTTATGGGCAAAATCCTCCATCATTACAATCTCAATATTGCTCGTGTATAGTATATATCGTTCTTATAATAATGAGATGTTCAAATATTGCTAGGTTATTTGTAACAAGGGAATGTATTTTTTGCTTAATGTTATTAAAATGCTTATGTCCGTAAAAAAATATAGTTTTAACTTATACAGATTGATCCCCCTTTAAATGAAAGTCTGATACACAGTTTTAAGATACTACATAAAAAATTACGATAAATGAAAGCAAAAGAGTTTTTTTCTAAGGGTTTTATTTATAAAATATTGAATGATTTGTTTACCATTTTATTTTTATTTTAAAAACGAGTTAAAACGTGTGCCACAAAATAAGTTTTTTTACGCTATTTCATATCGCTATATCAACAGTTGTGTACTACCTGCAGTATCTGCGGGCCCTACACCCTACTTACTACTATCTAAACCCAGATTCTGTGAGGTTAACCTGACTATGGCATCGATGGAACCTCCGTGCATGAATTGAGGAAGTTATTTATTTAATTTAATTATAAATAGATTCACCAAACAAGGCAAATATCCGTATTATGATGGCAGCATATAATGCACAATAACTTCATCTATTTATAGTTTGTTTATCAAATTATCCTTTTAAAATTTTGACTACATTACCAGCACCGATACCATACCAATGTGTATTACAAAAAATTTCAATGAAACAATAAATTTTATTAAGAAATGTCAATCCATCAACTTTATGCATTGTGTTTTATTTTGGAATATTTTTCCAAGATGAATATTTAATTTGAAACTGGCAACACTGGATGGCTCCTGTCAGATTCTCAAATTCAATCAAATGGGAGTCTAGCAAAACGTGTAGGGATTTTTCGCGAGTGTGTTATTTGAAATATCACAATGATATAGTGCAATATAAAGCGTAGGTTAAAAGCTTACCATGTTTTCTCTCTCATAGTTGAAAAGATATTTCACAAGACCAGTTTCTTGGGAAATGCGATATTTTAACGTTCGGTCAATATTGTTATTTCCAGGAAATTGTGGGATAGACCAGGAGATTAGTATTATGATAAAGTAAAGGTGCAAGCAAAACTGCAAGCAACATGGTTCTCAATGCAGCTGCGCAGGCTTTAAGGTGAGTGCCACTTTCAAACAGAATATTTTGTCCAAGAAAAACTGAGATAAATGTATCCATTTCGATCACTAAAAAATGCAACATTTTTGAATTGAGAGTTGAAAAAACAACTACAACCCCTGATAGTTTTTCTGTTTGTTTAAACAGTAAACTTGTCGAATTCCGCTGCATGCAAAGGCTCTTTGAAAAAACAACATTTTAAATTAAATATCTAATAGCGATAACTATTTAAGTGGGGGGGTTTAAGTCGCACAAGCACAAAATAGGTTTTTAGGGTGTTAGTTTGTGTTATTTTAACAATTTATCCGTATTTCCTAACTTTTAAACTTAACATTGAGAAAAATTGAACTTTAATGCATCTAATATGATTTAAGATTTTCACGGCCAAAAGAATTTTTGTTATTTGTTTTTGGGGTGTTATGCCGTGTTGCGCTAACTCCTTCTTTAGCCAACGTTTCGTTTTCACATCTGCCCTGATGATGGACACTGTAACGTTGTCCGAAACGTTGGGTAAAGAAGGAGTTAGCGCAACACCGCATAACACCTGGTGAATGACCACCATTCTGAATTAAAAGATTACCGAAATGGCTTTAGCAGTGTTCGGTGACTAGATGCGATCATTTCACCGGGCAGGTACTTCCCAACCTTCCTTCAGCATTCTCTTCGGTCTCACAACATGCCCCGATAATTATTTTCCTAACTGCCGCACTTTTAGGCACAAATTATGGAAATTACACTTTTTTTCAATTAATTAACAATTACTACAAGAAATAACTATTCACATGCACAGGATTGGTTGTAAGATTCTTAGTTTAGGTTGATTAAGTAATTTATGCATATTTAGATTGAAATGAAAAATTGATCAGCGACAAAGGAATCGTTTTGATTGAATAAAAATGCAACTTCAATGCATCTTTTACCATATTTGTTTCTTGTAGTAATTAAGTTGAAACGAAGTGTAATTTCCATAATCTGTGCTTATTAAAAGTGCGACGGTAATTAAATATTTACCCTTACCCAAATTGGAGATGCTATAGTCCCACCGGCTCCGGGATAGTTGGGACTCTTGTGCAAAATTCACATAAAAAATATATTCATAATGTCCCAGCACAGTCTGGTACTCTCACGTCGTAAAAATGGCAACTAAATGTTTTATACAATCTGGATCTAGAATGTTCCATTTTTCACATTCAAAACGTGCCGGTAAAACCAATGACATTACAAAGTTTATAGACACGTTGTAGAGATCCCAAAGTGGTAAGCAAAAGATACGGTAATTGCTGTCCTTTCGATTTAGTACTAAACTGTAGCGAGTCGTGTGAGGTCTCGTGCTTTGACTCAACATCAACTTTTCTCTACTGTCTATAAATATAATATGCATGTATTATATATTTATTTATTATAAATTTTTCGGGAAATCGACAGTTTACATTTAGGGGGCATTTCACTATCTCTGATTATGTTCTGACTAAGCACTAATCCGCGGATTAGTCATTTTTTCGTTTTCACTATATCTGAATAACGCTAACGCTCGGGTTAAAGTTTGATTTGACTAATCAGTGCTCGAACCTCACGTTAGGCGCTATTCCTCGAATCAAAGATGACGTCAAAACATTGAGGAACTAGCGTCATTGATCCCTTCGGCACCGGTGCGTAGTCGGGATACACGCCAAACGCGCGCCCAACATTTGTACACAGTTGACACTTGTCACATGAGAACGGGTCGCTTCTACGATTCGTTCTTAAGTTCAACAGCTCGGCTGTGGAACGAACTGCCGGCCTCTGTGTTTCCTCCCTCCTACAACATGGGACTCTTCAAGACCCATGTTCACTCCTTCCTCTCCACAAAAAGACCCTCCACACAGCATCCCCAAAGATGACATAGGCCCTGAGGGAAATTATTTTCTTCAGGGCCTCCTGTGTGGAGTAAATATAAAAAAAAAAAAAAAAAAAAAAAAATTCCGAGTTTGACAGCGGAGAAGTGAGTCGAATTTTGTTGCGAATTATAATGGATACCGAGGTTTTTAATTTACAGAAGCAGGTGAAAGGGCGGCGATGCGAAGGCCGCGAGTTTTAAGAGCTCGAATGAATTTGAATGCTTGTATGATCCATCCTGAATTATTTGATTGTGTTCAAAATAAGAAACAATGTATTAATTCGACACGAATCTATCTAAAATGACCTGATAATCAACATAACATAACCAGAAAAATGCACACTTTGCGGTGTGCGGACTATGGCGGGAAACTGGATGACGGCGTTGACCACAGATCAATTGGCGTTGACGCTAGCATTCCATAGACATTGCGGCAAAACATGACAGGCGTTGCAGTAGATGGGGTAACTGCAAACATTTTGCGATTCAGCCAACGGCTAGCTAGTCATATATTTAGCCCGACATAGTGAAATACCCCCTTAATCAGTTTGTACATGAGTATTGTATAGCTAAAATAAAACCAATTATGGATTCCTTCTTGTGACTTTACCTCTACTGAGACTGCATAGTATGGAATAAATAAATAAATTTGTGAGAAAGGAATATGAATTAAAAAATTTATACAAAACAAAAAATTATATAAAAAGAAAAATTTACAAAACAATACATTTATAGCCATGGAGAGAGGTTGATAGATATAAATCAAATCATAATAAAGATATAAACAATAGAGACATAAACATTATTCACAAACCATCAGAGAAATATTCTTTTATGGAACTCTTGTATTTGGTAAGTTCGCAACTAAAAAAAATATCAACCTTGGATAATACGCTATTGTAATTATTAGTCTGTTCAGGCAAGAATTTTGCTTAGAGTTCGTTTTGCTTTGATCAGCCTTGAACAGGACACAAAAGCATGTTGAACGCGCATATATATAAACCTTCCGGAAGAATTTCTCTAAATGATAGTGAAAACCCTATCAAACTCCATTGCGTAGTTTAAAAGAATTAAGCCCACAAACAGACAGGTGCATATAGCGACTTTATTTGGTTTTACGCACAGTAGGGCTTTTACATGGATTTTAAGAACAGAATATACCTAGTGAGCTATCGAATACTGTACGCAAAGTTTTTAAAGCATGAAATAATGTTAAACTGAATATGAAATAATATTAGTAAAACATGTAACAGTAACATACAACCAGAGATGTGCTTTATTTCAAATAAATCCATTTCAAATGGAAATGCAAAATGCAAAATGGGTATTTTCCATTTTAAATGCTTTTCTAAAAACCATTTTGCATTTTGCATTTTAAATGCTTTTCTCAATGCATTTTCCATTTTAAATGCTTTTTTGCAACATTCTTCCTACTATCTCCACTCATCTTTTTTTCATAAGCGCCAAATATCAGTCGGTCCTCAACCTCGCTATGAGAGATAATTTCCATTTGTCAAGTTGCTCCCTGGTAGAAGCCCTGACAATTGAGTGATACCATTACAAAAAATACTGATTCAAATAATGAATATGGGGCCATGACGCTGTAATATTAAATGTTAGATAGCAGTTTCTATGTTTTTACGTTGGCAATATTAGTCCCGCGCAATTATTTTGTGGTTTCATAATCTGTAGTCGTGGTGTTTTTGGATTTATCATCAAGTAATATGTTTGTTCTACATTGATGTCCATTATTAAATGACAAAATTGTTAAAAAATTCTATAATAATTTTAATTGTTTGACCTGAGAAACTATTTTGCATTTTCAATGCATTTTGAAAATAGGTATTTTGCATTTAAAATGCTTTTCTAAAACCTATTTTGCATTTTGCATTTTCAAATGGAAAAGTTTTGACCCATTTCCATTTTGCATTTTAAATGGTTTTGGGTACCCATTTTGCACATCTCTGCATACAACATATATAGAAACTAGAACAATACTATATTTAAGACAAATCACTAAAACTACATTACCAACGCAAGTGCTGGTATAGATTATGAGATTACAGAGATGTAGAAGGAATTTTGTGAGACAATAATGTGTATATGTTTGTAATGTCATTGGGTAAGCGGTACGGTATATAAGAAACACAAATTTACTATTCTTTTTAATTTACAAAATCTTATTCGGTTTTTTTGTTGTTTTATTGTTATTATAATTTTTTTTGCATATATCAAAACAGGCATCAGGCATTAAATGCAATTTCATCCCTCTTGAGATATTATTACCGTAATATTGAGGTGTGTAATTTGAGGATTACTGTATAATTAGGTTAATTGTGCATTTTTAACTAACTAACTAACTAACCATCACGCCGTTTCTCCGCAGGGTTAGACAGAGAGGACGGACCGCCAAACAACCCGGTCTTGGCACACACTCCTTGCCTCATTCACATTCATGCATCATCTCATACATTCTCTTCTATTCTCTGCCAGTTCCATACAACAGATGACATAAAAATATTTGCCTTTGTTAGGAATTTAAATGATTGTCTGCTCATCCAACGAAACTTAGTAAGGTTCGGAGCGTTTTGCAATGAAAACAAAATTTACCTAAATTACAACAAATGTAAACAAATAAGCTTCACTAAAAATCATAACTCTATGATACACAATTATTATATTGGCAACTATTCACTAGATCGTGTATACTGTATAAGGGATCTTGGCATACTTTTTGATTCCAAACTTCATTTCGATGCGCATATTAAAAACATTGAGAATAAAGCTTACTGCAAGCTAGGTTTTGTTATCAGAAACAGTCGCGTATTTCGAAAAACTGAAACCTACCTTCTGCTTTACTATACGCTGGTCCGTTCTCAACTTGAATACTGCACCTCCACATGGACTCCACTTTACGAAATCTATAAAGAAAATATTGAAAGTATCCAGAAGAAATTTCTGCGTTACCTCAACCACAGAATGAGCGCACCTAAACAGGGATACACAAATATGCTCTCGAAATATAACGTCTCCACTCTTACTAACCGGCGAACTTACCTTGACCTAATGACCTTGTACAACTTTATCGACTGTCCTGGCTTACTTAATCTAATAAACTTTAAAATACCACCCAGAACGATGAGGCTTAACGATTTATTCCATATTAGCCGGACACGCACAAATGCTGGTGCAGAAGAATGTGCGAATTGTATAATAAAAACCAAAACCTGAAGGATTCCGACATATTTTTTGATACATATAGTACTTTTGGTAGGAAATTGAAGTCTGTTTTTCCTATAAAAAAAAAGAAAATGTGTACTTACTTCATTCACTATACTCTTTAAGTACTTTTTTATGATTTATCTCTAAACTTGTATAAAAAATATTTGTAAACTTTTATTTGACATATAGCATATATAGCATTATCTATATACAAAATACTTTTCTTTTATACTTTTTCCTTATTTAAATGTAAAAAAATATTTAAAATTGTTATCTACCAGTCAATCAGTGAGAAATAGTTAGGATGCAGGCGAATTCTCAAGTTATTGTTTTACAAAATTATCTTTTAATTACTATCTGTATCTGTGTTTTCTCCTTAAATAAATAAACAGGGTAGGTACCAGCACTCCATTGTGGACTGCTAGCTTAGCTTCTTTGGACAATTTTTTGTTAGCGCCAACTGCGTTCAGTCCTCCATTAATGGAGTTACCTGCGTTTACCCTTCGTTCAAAATCTCTGTCAGCCTTCCCATCTCTCGTAAACATGCTCCCTAAATACACAAACTCGTCCACCTGCTCCAAGTATTCCTCATTCACAACTATATTACACACTGTTTTCGTACTCTCTCTTTCAAACACCATGACTTTAGACTTACTTACATTCATCATTAACTCATTCTTCACATATACTTTGTTCATCCTAGACACGAGAGACTGTAGATCTGCCATTCTGTTAGCAATCAGCACCGCATCATCAGCATGCGTTTGAAAACTTCAACGATTCTTTTTGAAAATAACAGAGGGCGCCACTTCCGTTTACATGATCTATCAGATAGATTACGTTTGACTTTTAATTAATGTTAGATTTGTTTTTTCAGGGAAGCCGTAGATCTGAAAACCAAAATACTCCAAGGTAGTGAAACATCCGTGCCCACAACCAACCGAACCCTTTCTCTGACACAATTGCAGAAGGTTTGTAACTAAACTTATTCATTTATTTTATATTATCATTGAAGACAATATTAGCGATTTTCAAATTAAGAGGGGAGCTCACAGAGAGCGGTCAGAGTTCTACGTTCTTTTTTTAAATTTTTTTTTTTTATAGTGAATACCTCACAAGAGTCCCAACTGCTCCCGTCTGGAGCCAGTGAGACTATGGCATCCCCAATTGGGGGATGTTGTGAGGCTGAAGGTAAGTGGGGAAGGGAAAGAGGAAGGTGGGGAAGTACCTGGCTATTCAGATCTAGTCAATAAACACGGCTAAAGCCATTTGGAGCAACGTTTCAATTCTGAATGGTGGTCTTACACCAGGGCGATACTGGTAGTATCTTCCACTCATAGTCCAGTGGTAACGCATTGGACTGCCATTCCGAAGGTCGCGGGTTCGAACCCGGCGTGCGCAAATAAATTTTATTAGATTAATTTGTGTTATTTCACAATTAATTAATTAAAATAATATATAGTATATTTGCGGCACGTTCCAGAGTGGAAGATACTACCAGTATCGCCCTGGTGTAAGACCACCATTCAGAATTGAAACGTTGCTCCAAATGGCTTTAGCCGTGTTTAGTGACTAGATCTGAATAGCCAGGTACTTCCCCACCTTCCTCTTTCCCTTCCCCACTTACCTTCAGCCTCACAACATCCCCCAATTGAGGATGCCATAGTCTCACTGGCTCCAGACGGGAGCAGTTGGGACTCTTGTGAGGTATTCACTATAAAAAAAAAAAAAAATAAAAAAAAAAATAAAAAAAAAAAAAAAAAAAACAACAATATGTATACAAAACGACATTCAATGTGATACAGCTGAAATTTTCTTAAGGCATCGAATGCTACAATAATAGAAAGCACTTCATTTAAACAGGATAAAATAAACAAAAAAGGTGACTTGCCAACAGATATAATCTAGCAAAATATTATAATACCGCAAATAGTAGTGAGTTTATTGTTACAATCAAATTTATCTCCACTTGGCCACTATGGCCGGCGGGTATGGCAAAGTAGCTTCAACAATTCAGGGCTGTCAAAGACTTGACAATTAAATTAAATTGTTTAAAAAATAAAATGGTCTTTTTACAGGTATACACGTGTTCTATTTAGTTTTATACAGTACCCACTGGCGATAGGTTGTGCTTTTTGCTCTGTTTTTCATTCATAACAATAACTATGCATAACCGTGCAATAAATATGGATTAGAATTTTGAATTCTTTAGTAGTGAAGACAAGTTTGTTTTCGAAGTGTAAAGTGACTCTTCCGATGAAACTTCGATAGATGGTAATTAAGGAAAAACCAAACGTTATCATCGATTATACTAAATCCATGGATGTGGTTGATTGTGTTGATCAGTATGCATCGTCGTATTGCTTCTTAAGAAAATCGCTGAAATGGTGGCGTAAACTATTTTTTTGGGAGATGGAGATATGTTCCAGTAACTCATATATTCTATATAAATTTATTAAAAACAATGACAAGGAAAATCCATTTAGCAGTTTGAAATTTATCAAAATTTTAGTAGATCAATTAGTGGGTGAGTACAAAAGTAGATCATTTAGTGGGTGAGTACACAAACAATTAGTGGGCGAGTACAAAAAGCCTCAAAGTAGACCATCTAGTTCCACTCCATCAGAGACCAGGCTCAATGGAAAACTCCATGTTTTGAAAAAAAGGTCCCAAAAGGGACTGTGTCGTCTGCTCGAAAAGGGCAGTAAAAGGTGGCAGACGGGAAACCAGTGAGTACTTGACACGTGTCCTAAAAAACCACGTATGCATTTGGGCGACTGCTTAATAAATATATATTTCTTAACATAATTGCATCTTTTTAATTACTGCCTTAACAAAAAAATATGTTTTTCTAATTTTCTAAAAATATTGTAATTTTTCCTCATATTTTTACATTACATTATGGAGTATCTGATATACAAAGGGTTAAAGTGTCAATGTTTTCTTATAAAAATGTGCTGAAAAGGGGACGAACGTTTAGCTAGGATTCATCATTATTCTTTAACCACTTTATTTATACTTTATTTAACTATTTATTTATTTATTCAAACGCCATAAAATGGCTTTTACAATACAGTGATAATGAATTACAAGTGAATAGTGGTACAGAGGATAATAATAGCAATAAATTACAGAACAATTGATGTGTACACAAAAACACTATTGCAAGTGATGCAGTTATTAATATAAGTACAGTAAGACAATGCATAATTCAAAACAAATATAATAAAACAATAGTTTACATCTGATTGATACAATGCGATTGATAATTTTTGTGATTGATAATGTTTATACAATATGTTTTCATGTACCTTGTTTACATTTTTCTTGACTATGTATATTATATTATATGTACCTTGATTATGTAAATTAATACACAGCATAGTAACAGCGAACAAATTAAGAAACCCACCTAATATTTTTCTTGTATTGTAACTATAAATTGAATTAATCCAATATGTTATCATGTACCCTGATACAGTGTTCCTTAATTATGCATATTATTACATGTACCTTGATAACATTTATCAGGTGTTTTCATAAAAAAAAAACTAATATTCGGGTGTACAAATATATCTGAAAAAGTTTTTATTTTGATTACTTTGAAAAATATATATGTATATAGACTATATATTACTAGCGTAACTATTAATGTAAAGTATGGAAATATAATTCATAACAGCAGCGTGTACAAATGTTAACTAAACCAGGCAATTTGGCTGTCCTAAAACGGGAAAATTTCCTAGTTGGACAGCCAAAGCTTCCTTAATATGTATGTAATTATTTGTATCTAATAAATAAATAAAATAAATAAATAGTTGAACTAATTTATACTAGGCTTTTATAAGACCTGTCATAACTAAAAGTGTGAGGTGTCTATGATAATAGTCAGTAGTGAGTTTATTGTGACCCACAAAATTAATTGTACTTGGAATAGCTGAGTAGGCATCGCAACTTGGCATTAACAATTCAGGGCTGTCAGCGATTCTATGATACTTATGGATAAGAAATAATATTTTTTAATAAAATAATGCATTGTTAGCTAACACTATAAGATATCTGAAGTAAATAGTTTAGATGTAGTAAAATATGATATATGAGCCATACAGAAGAATATTATCATTCCTGACATTGATTATTGTGATTGAGATATGTTATTATAGCCTTCTTATAACTATATTCCGTGCAGTTGAACACATCTACTACTTCTGAAAAAACATCGATACTGCATGCAATCTAGGTATAAGCGAGTATCTAAGTGACTCAGTCCTGATATTTTTGTTGCTATTATTATTGCCGGGTCTTGAATCTTGACTTTAGACCGGTGCCCGCACGGGTTTGGGA
This sequence comes from Hesperophylax consimilis, assembly GCF_061612785.1. Taxonomy (NCBI): domain Eukaryota; kingdom Metazoa; phylum Arthropoda; class Insecta; order Trichoptera; family Limnephilidae; genus Hesperophylax; species Hesperophylax consimilis. Next base: position 22,508,796 of record NC_142854.1, on the reverse strand, counting down.
TTTCATAAACGAGCTTCCAACTATTGGTGATGTGAGCTGTATCCATTGCTTGCAAGGGATCGTGTCTCGGCAAAGATTAAAAATCACCGACGTCAGAATAAATAGACCCGTCCTAAAGCTAAATATGAGTACCATTTCGATCACTTGGAGGCAAACCATGTGACAACCTATTTTCCACCAGCAGGGTTCGTGCATTTCGCATAACGGAATCGCAGTACGGAAAACATATGAAGCTTTGTTCGCAGTATCCTAGAATATAGCTTCATTATTTGGGCCCCTTCTGAACAAAACCAAATCCTCAGTCTAGTCACCTATATATGAGAGAATCATCCTTGTTCTTAACAGGAATGCTCAACACTTCAGAAGCACGCAGAAAAATAATTTTAGGCCAACATTTTTTTAAACTATACTTAATCCACTTATATTGAAAGAGATTAACTTATATGTGCTTAACAAGTACACTCGTGGGAGATCACACGCACTTTTTTATACTCCGAAAGCGAGGACTTCTGCCTATCAGAACGCACCAATCAACAGAGCGACTCAACTGCTTAACGATTCTGCATTGACCATCGACATTTTTAACGTCACTTACAGACAGTTTACCAACTAGCTTTTGCCGCATGTCACAAAACAGTAAAACTGCCTCCATGATCTTCTATACTTGCATGTACCTCAAATTTGTAATCTTTTCCATAATATATTGGCGCACAACTTTTTTAGTGAGAACATGAGTAAATAAATAAATAAATTACATTCTTATTTTTATGCGTCCAGCGCTCATCAGAACATTTTACAAAATAACACATCAATTATAATTTCCTATATAATGGTGAAGAAAATAATGACTAATATTGCATTTACTTAATTTTAAGCTTATTCAGTTTAATAACAAACAGTTTTAATAAAGCACGAATCGAAGAAATCTAATCATTTTGGGATGTTTAGTTATGGCTAGAGATGGATAAACAAAGCTAGGCACGCACCATTGTAAAAAGGATGTCTTGTAAAATACTAGTTGCCTGCGGACTGTCGGATTCATTTATTAGCCAATAACTAAAAGGTACGCGCTTTTGCCCAGCCCCCGCCCCACGCATCTTGGAATTGTAGTAATTGTCTTGTGTTTATTAGGAAGTGTAGTGGTGGATGATTATAAATTGTTGTATTTCTAGGCATACCAGAAAGTGCTATTGGTTGATTTGGACTACGCCTTGGACAAAAAGGTAGAACAGGACTTGTGGAATGTTGGATTCAAAAACCAAATTGAACTGCTGCAGAACAATGCCAAAGACAAGAAGGTGAGACATACATGCAGCTATTAGTATAGGGAGTGTGGTGAGCCCATCGCTCAGGGCGTTGAAACACAACCTGCAATAGCCGTCCCAAGCTAAGGTGAGAGCTACCGTGCTCAGGCTAAATGACACAAGATACAGGATCACATCTTGGATTATTTAGACCTTACCCCAGCACTCTGTTCTCTGCTGGGGAGGACCTTCTATTTCCCTAGATACTCGGATCAAAATGGACCATTCAAACAAAAACTAGGTGCCTTTGGGGAACTTGGGGGGGGGGTGGAGAGCAGAGCTGAAGCTCTCTGGACTCTTCCCTTTTGGGTCTTCGGGGAACCTGAAGAAGAGAAAAAAAGAAAAGAGGGACTCATGAAGACAGGGACCATCATGAGATCTGGAAACAAATTCAAATGAATGAGATGAAATGGGAGAGGGCACAATGGGTCCACGGCCAAAGTGCTCACGGGAACTATTTGTATACCGTCTCTGCTTTAATAAATATATAATTCACACAAATAACTAGCATTGATACAGTCAAGCAATCCTTTTTAACCACTCAGAACATTAGAACGTCAAAAGACGTAAATATGATAATAGCGGTCAAGACATTAGAACGTCTTTTCACGTAAACGCGCGAGATTTTACAAAAATCGATTTATTTCCATCACTAGTATACGGATTGCCATGATTTAAAAAACAGAGTATCGATAATGAATAACGCTACGCGTCTGTATTCAAGAATATCTATGGAACGTAGAGTTGCATTATCTAAGCCGATTAAATCTGTCATCTTGTTCGTTCATAATTTATTGCGTTTCTAAATAATTTATTAAAAATATTTTAGTTTGAACGGTTAATATTTTGAGGTGACTAATAGTTATATTTATTAATTATATTTCTTCAATATATAAAGTGTTATTTCTTTATGATACTCAGAAAAAAGTACATTTTTCAAAGCTTTGAAATAATTGTAAGCGATTTTTACATATTTTTGACGTTTTCATAAAATGTATATTTAGAAACACAAATATTTACGTATTACAACACAATGCGATAGTGGATTTCATAATCTTTCCAAAACATTTTTTAGAATGAGGCTACGTTTCCCAAAACGTGAGTTATGAAGCTTTTAGCAAAACTCGTAAATAACACAAAAATTATCACGTTTTGACAGTTCTCAAAGGAACACATAGTAGATAAAAGTCTTTGTCTGAGAGGTTAAATAAAGTAGCTATATTACAGATTTTTCTTTTCAGAACCCGCGTCGGGCTGAGAACCAAACCCTGCTGTTGTGGGTGCTGCAAGCTGCTACTGGCTTTTACATCTGCTTGCTTCATCAGATCTGTACCACCTTCAAGCTGAACCTTCCATTTAGGTAATTATCTTACTAGCGCTCTTAACTCCTCAACCAGTCTTAGTTACTCTTCGTCACTAATCTGTTGTATTTCAGGTGCAACATCCCGTATCCGTGGGGCGACGTTCCCCACACGGCATTTCGGCCCCCGCAGCCTGCCTCGTGTTGGTACATCTGCCAGCACTGCCTAGTGCACCTCGGGGACTTGGCCCGCTATAGTCGCCAGCCACGGAGGGCTGACTCTTTCTACAGGTTGGCAAACTTAAAAATAATACATTATACAAACTACAACTCCTTAATGATAAATTAATGAAGTTGTTCGACAGAAGAGTGGTATCTGATGTTGAACTTCTAGGTTTGTGAGCCAGTCTGGGGCCTCAAGCGTCGCCCTGTGGACTTCATCAATCCTCGTGGAGAATGAATGGTGCTGGCATTCGTTAACCACATGTTCGGGGTTCTGCACCGCACCGCATTCACATATAGCCGGCTCTTTAAGGCCCCACCTGTACATCATGTGGCACAGCAGCTGTGAGAGCACCTTATCCTATTATGAAGGACCAGAATTTACGAGACAAAGAAAGGCTGAGACGAAGACAGGCTGGGCTAGTGTGGAAAATAACCTTATAATGTCCTGATTGAATCTGTTGAGAAACACCTTCTTATGGATTGTTTCAGATAAAACTACATTGTAGTTCTGTAAACAGTACACTTTGCGTCCAAAAACGTATTTTTCTAATAAATTATTTATTTCAAATAAAGAATTACATAATTGTCCAAAGAAATATCACCATCTCAATGACGATTCTTTTTCAAACATTCTTCAGTCCGGTAGGTACCGTAATATTGATTATTCCGATTTTACAGCTCGTGGTAGGAACTACGATTGTGTGAACTCTGGTGGGATAAAAAGGTAGTATCTAACATAGCCAAACTGGAACCAGAACCCAACAAACAAATTTACAAACAGATGCCAAATGGTTGCGTTAAAACAGTACTTTACCGTATTGTCAAATTATATAATTTCAGGCAAGCGCTGACAGTATCCCCTCGCAACGGCCAGCCCTACAACCAGCTGGGCCTGTTACGTGCCGCGCGAGGCGACCGCATCGGCGCTGCGTATTACCACGCGCGTGGACTGGCCGTGGGCGGCCCTTTCCCGCCGGCTGCAAACAACCTCGCTCGAACGTTGCTCGCCTCCAAACTCATACACGACGGGTAATTAGGATTTATGTTTTTGTGTTAAGTGTACACGGCAAATCATTCCATGGCTGAGCTGTTGAATTCAGGAATGAGTCGTATAAATATTGGATGCACATTTGATTTGTTTACTGACTGCACCGGCGTCGAAGGGATCAAATGATGCTTGTTCTTTGAAGCATCTTCTATTGAAATACTGAGATAACAAGGATTGCATTGCCCCCAGATTCTAATCCGTTTGTTAAGTTAGGGGAATCTATCAAACGGACAGATTGTTTTTGCAATGATAAGTCATTTTCTTCACAGGCCTTGCAGATGACTCAATTTGGTTCAGCGGTTGTTATCAATCTGTTTGAGTTGAATGTAAAGTTGAACTGTGTGGAGGTGCGTTGTATGCGATAAGGTCAACCTTTCAGGCTAATTTGTTCGCTTTTGGGAACAACTCATATGGTCGCACCTCCCTTACTGTCATGGAGAGAAATATTATCTAAACTGTGTTAATAAAAAAAACACCACGCTTTGTATTCAAATCTAGAAATTAACCCATTGACACACGAAGCCGGCGAATTGCCGGTCAACCATATTATGGTATTAAAGTACTAAGCCGGTAAAACGCCGGTCTGTCTATGCGTAATCATTTTATGCATAAAAAATCATTGAAAACAACTTTACGAATGACGGATACGGGTAAAAATGACTACAAAACTGGGAATCCTATTCTAAAACCCAAGGCAGTCATCGATTATAATCGTGGGGTGGGTGCAGTCGACAGAAATGACCAGTGCTTGGCTTCCTATCCACTAATGCGAAGGTACTCCAAGGGATACAAAAAATATTTTTTTATTTGGCTGACATGGCCTTATATAATACCTATGCATTAACCCTTAAATGCATACTGTTGTAAAACTGCAACATACCGTTCAAACCACCTTTAACTCTTTGGTGTATACTTAATACATGCCGTTTTAGAATTATCAAGTTCACGGTAATATATTTTATCGAGTGGCATCACCTTTTTTTTCTTTCGCGAATGTCAAATGTCACTTTTTCTTCAACAAAGTGAAGATTCTCGAAAATTGGTTGGAGGCTAGAATTACAGTTTGGTTTTGCTGTTATTATTTTGATTTTCTTAGGTAAGTAGATACAATAATACAATACTTATATGTAATAACTCGTATTTTTCCGGTACACTTATTAGTTTTGAGAATTTTTTAAATTGTTCATATTATTTTTTATTAAATACATGGTGTTGTAAATTTGCAACAATTTTTTTTTAATCAAATATCATTAAAAAATTACAAATAAAATAAATTCTTTATATTTCCTTGCATATGCATGTAAATATCTACAAAATATATTTTTTTACAGAAAATTAAATAAATCATGCATTAAAGGGTTAAAGAAAAATATGTCTAATTTGAAAATGTTGACATATAGCGACTATAGGATAGGTATTGCGGAAAACATATTAGAGAATATGACGCTACCACCATACAAGAGGCGAGGAAGGACATCTGGAGGAGCATGCCCTTTACGATTACAGGCTGTACAATGGGCACATTTCCCTAGACAAATTCCTCCAAATCCTGTTAAACGAAACCCGTCGAAAAACCTGTGTAAAGTGTGTTACATTACCGAAAAAGAAAAGTGAATCACGATGGGAATGTGCGAAATGCTTGGTGGCTCTCCACATGTCAGAATGTTGCTGACAGGAAATTGCTGTGATAGAAAATATTAATAAGTTCAAAAATGAATTAAGAAAATATGTCTATCTCAATTATTAATGTTTCTTTTTTTGTGACTTTAGTGAAATATTTAAAGAAAGATTATGTTTGCCAAACAATGTACATGTTTATATGTTTATAAAACTATTAGCACACACGAAGATGTGAGCTAACTTAAGATTAATAAATAAAATAAATGTTTCAAAACATACCGTACCCTTCCAAAACTGCCTGGAGATGAAGATTAAACAAATATCCAAATAACAAAAAAATATATATACAGGGTGTCCGGAAACTCGTAGTACAAGCGGGAAACTGGTGAATCTACATCACATTTGGAGTCGATTTCGTAGTATATATTTTTTTGATTTGAGCTTTCGCTATCGAGTAAATCGAGTTAGAAGTTGATTTTTTTTTAATTTTTTTTTTATCAAATTCTTATAAATTATTACTGAAGATCAAAGTACCCAACTAATTAAAACTATTTGAAAGTAAAACAAATGAAGAAACTCGGATTTGAAGCATTATTTTGAAATCACCCTTCATTTAACCCGGTGTAATCATAAAATATTTCTGCTCTGCAGGGTTAAAACATTTGTTGTTCAACCCTAAACACCAGAAAAAACTTTAACCCTAAAATAGCCGAAAATTTTTTTTTTTTGTTTTTTTTTTTTTTTTTGTGAAAATGCTCAAATCAAAAAACTTTATGTTTATTTGGGTTCCCCATGTGGTGTAGATTCTCCAGTTTCCCGCTTGTACTACGAGTTTCTGGACACCGTGTATAGTTCTATGTTGTACCGTTTTAATTTTATGTGAAGTTTAGTGTTAAGGTTTCTTTAAAATAAAAGTTGTAATAATTAACCCCTTCAGTAATCATTTAAAAATTAAAAATGGAAAAAAAAACACCTTTTTTTATGAACGAATTTTATTTACTCAAAATATATATCCTCATATAAAAGCCATTATATAAACCTAAAATGGGACTGAATATGTATTGATTGTGGTGCATAGTGTGAAAAAATAATAAAACATTTTCTTTAGTATGAATTCCGAATTCTGACACATAATAGCCGCCCGAGTATACTCGGGCGTGGTGCTTAAGAGGTTAAATAGTGTTTTTAATTAACAGATTAAGTCATATTATTAGTGGTGGAATGGGTTAACCACAGAATAATTAAAATGTGCACCTTTATGAAACCAAACGTGCCGACCGCAATTTAAAAAAAACTTTATGAATTTTGTTATAAATTATTTTGATATGAAATGACAAAGAAGTGAGGTGACAATAATTATGTAAAACATTTTTCTAATAAAATATGTGTTTTTTTGTATATTTTTTTTTTGTTACATATCAGTATATATATATTTTAGTTACAAGAAAAGTAAAGTGAGCATTTTTATTTATATTTTTATGTTTGCATTCAAAATTTGAATATTTAAAAAAATATATGTCTATTTCTAATATTAAAATTTGAAAGCGTATTTCATCGTCTTCAGATCTAGGTAATGAATATTACCATAGCCATTTTAACACGACGATGGGATTGAGTCAATTAAATGAGACGGGTCATCTCAAGGAGTGAACATGGGTCTTGAAGAGTCCCATGTTGTAGGAGGGAGGAAACACAGAGGCCGGCAGTTCGTTCCACAGCCGAGCTGTTGAACTTAAGAACGAATCGTAGAAGCGACCCGTTCTCATGTGACAAATGTCAACCGTGTACAAATGTTGGGCGCGCGTTTGGCGTGTATCCCGACTACGCACCGGTGCCGAAGGGATCAATGACGCTAGTTCCTCAGAGCATCTTCCATTGTAATACCGATAGAACAAGGACAGCATACCTACCTGACGCCTGTGCTCTAAAGATTGCAGTCCGTTTGTTAAGATTGGGGAATCTATCAAACGGACCGCCCGTTAAAAGAGAGAGTATGTATAGTTTTACATTAACTATGAATTCATCCCTCCCATTGCAGTGCAAGGCGTTGGGTCGAAAGGGTCTCCCGTGAACCCGGGCATCTCTGCTAAGTCAACGGCCATAACTTGCCACTTGAAGTGACCTATGGCAGAGGTGTTTGCTATCCAATAAATGATTCCGTGGGTGGCGTTACCCACATTCTCCTCCCACGATGCGATTTCTCTCACCAGTCGTTCCGTATCAATTCTACACATATCGCTTCAACTTGATTTGTTTTTTCCAGGTCGCTATCGCCAGACTCTCGTTCGGCGCTGTCCCCGTCGGCGCGCCTCAACGCCCACAGCTATACTGGCGGCTACATGGCCGTGCATCACCGCCTGCAGACGGCCGAGGGACTGGACGAGGCGAAGGCCTTGCTGCCCGCTCTGGCATCCACGCTCACCGCTCTGGTCGCCACCGATGAGTTCTCTGCCGATGCCATTGTCAAGGTTACATTATATTACGCTTTACAGAAACTGAAAGTGGAAACATCACGACTATTAGTTGCCCGCTAAGTTCAATGGACTAGCTTTATGGTAGAATATTGATCGTAAGGGCACAAATGAAAACAGAGGATTTTTTTAAAATTATTATTATTTATTGGATAATTTGTATAGCGCCGCTTTTGTGAGATATCACCTCAGGGGCGCTTTACAGTTGATGCAGGTATTACAAAAAATATAAATATTACAAAAATAAAGTGAAGTTAAGTAAAATGAAGTATAGGAACAGGAGACACGAAGATAGAAGATGGAGACTCTGCAGCAAGAATCCTAGGTGGTGAAGATAATTCTAAAATATACATTTTGGGGCATTTTCGCCAATGTTTGTACATTGCATTGCAAATTTTATCACGTCCCATGATTTTGAATGGTTTTTTCGTAGTTACTTATTTTAGAATATTGGAAAGTTACTAAAAGTTTATCAGGCCTGTAATCCCGTTTTTAGTTCATTATGAACTTGGATGTTCCGGGATGTTCTTGAATGTTCCAGGATATTCCCATTTCACAACAATTTCACATTTCACAACATTCCGGGATGTTCTGGAATGTTGTGGAATGCTCTCGAATGTTCTGCACCGTTCTAGAAATTTCTAGAGGGTGCTATATAAAAGGAAATGTAGCGTTTGGCGATGGTTATAGACGTGGACTTATGATTATAAGTCCACGTGTTTCGTGCAGTACACGAAGGGTGGCAGTGCCATATAATGCGGGATGCGGGTTTCAGTACCAGTAAACCTACATCAATCCAGGTACTAGCTCATTCAAGGCACGATATCCCTCAACTCCACGACTCCACTCAAGCCGGGAGTTCAGCTATCTTTTTCTGCTACCTCATTCAGAGCGGGACAGGGGTTCAATGACAAAAGAGTGATATTTTACAATGATATATTATGGCAGGGTGTCGTACACCAAAACAAAAGAGAACAACACAGAGCATTACAAACTTATACGTACGGGTACATGGTAAACATTAGGGTACATGGTTATTCCACCTAACTCCGACCTCTCTCTCTTATTTATATTACGAAAACGGCACTGAGATTTATCATAGCACATGAATAGGGGTTAAAAGGATCAAGCTTACATAGGTTTCTTCTATCGATGATGCGTGGTGAGGCCGCCATTTTGTGCCACGCAGGGGTTAGTTCCGAAGCTGGCCGCCAGGACGCCGTTAGGTAGCATTATTATTATTATTCTTATGATTCAAACGGTTACATAACAAGGGCGAAACTTACAGCCCTTATATCTTATCTTAAAAGCACGCCCTTCAGGTAAAAACGGGAACCTTCTTCATGGATAGGAGATAGAGGGCTTCCACACCATATAACTCCCTTGATCGTACCGGGACTCGTTTCAGCGATACGCACATTGTACACTTACTTTTATTATATATATTGACAAAGTATTTCATTTTCATATAGTTAAAATGACGCCACAAAGTTGTTTTGCAACTATTGAAGAAGTAAAAACATCTATTTGAATTACACTCTTATTTTCGTTAGTGAATGAATGAATGTAAATCTTGGAAGTTGAAATTAACCAACTCCCCGACATCTGATCGAGCTGAAATTCGGTAGATAGACTCGTTGTCGATGACAATGAATTCTATAAACTTTTGGTGGCAATATCCATATGTAAAAAGGGTGTATCAGCAACCATCATGTACAATGTAACAAATGTTCCAGATGTGCTGCCTGGACCTGTACGCCGTGTTCTCCACGACGGACGGCCACAAGCTGACAGAGGACTCCATGACGGAAGACGAGCGGCAGGCGCTGGCCATCGCGCTCGAGCTGGTGGCCGGCACCCTGGCCGCTCTGCTGCTTCCCGCTCACACGCGCGCGCAGGAGGAGATGCTGACTTACCCGGCGCTGCCAGCTGGTAAATGAACTATTCCATTCTACTTACAAGCTTGTGGAGTTATGAAGAGCCCCGGATTATCCGAAGGAATAAAAACAGATGATTGTAGTTTATACCACATGATGGCCGACTTACAAGAAAACGAGTTGAAGAAGTGACTCGTTCTCATTACACCAACATCAACTTTGAAACGGTGTTCAATTCGTCTGTCGAGTTTTGCATATGATTATCGGTGCACAGGGGATCAATTGTGCTAGCTCCTTCGAGCAGGCTCTATTGAAACACCTGTAGAACATACTCAGCATGCCCACATTGCTTCAATGCATTAGAGACGGCAATCTATCTGTTATCAACGAATTGTCAATCAGAAGAACCACCTTTTTAATTAAAACAATTTAAATACCACATGAGAGTCTTAACTGCTCCCAACTGTCTAGAACTATGTCTTTCCCAATTGGAGTATGTTGTTATGTTAGCTGAAGGTATTGGGGAGGGGGATGGGATGAACAAGAGGAAGGTGGAGAAGTACCTGGCTATTCAGATCTGGTTTAACAGGTATTTTGGAGCCCAGCCCAGAGGTGGCTCTCAAATTCAATTGTTGGGCATACTTGAGATTTGTATAGAGTTAGCAACTGGTCACTATTGAAGACTCTGCGAGCCCTATATAAGATGTAATACTGTACATTTGGTCTGCAAAGTCAGTAAGGCATTTAAGAATCATTTATTTGTTTATTTAACCACTCAGAACATTAGAACGTCAAAAGACGTAAATATGATAATAGCGGTCAAGACATTAGAACGCCTTTTTTTATCACTTAAACGCGCGAGATTTTACAAAAATCGATTTATTTCCATCACTAGTATACGGATTGCCATGATTTAAAAAACAGAGTATCGATAATGAATAACGCTACGCGTCTGTATTTAAGAATATCTATGGAACGTAGAAGTGCATTATCTAAGCCGATTGAATCTGTCATCTTGTTCGTTCATAATTTATTGCGTTTCTAAATAATTTATTAAAAATATTTTAGTTTGGACGGTTAATATTTTGAGGTGACTAATAGTTTTTAATTATATTTCTTCAATATGTAAAGTGTTATTTCTTTATGATACTCAGAAAAAAGTACATTTTTCACGGCTTTGAAATAATGGTAAGCGATTCCTACATATTTTTGACGTTTTCATAAAATGTATATTTAGAAACGCAAATATTTACGTATAACAAAACAATGCGATAGTGGATTTCATAATCTTTCCAAAACATTTTTTAGAATGAGGCTACGTTTCCCAAAACGTGAGTTATGAAGCTTTTAGCAAAACTCGTAAATAACACAAAAATTATCACGTTTTGACAGTTCTCAAAGGAACACATAGTAAATAAATGTCTTTGTCTGAGAGGTTAAAATACAATTGTCTTTATTTGCAGTGAAAGTTCTTCTTGAGTGGCTGAAGATTCATCCCGAAATGTTGAAAGGACCGGCCTTTGTTTCCCGTCTCCAGCTGTGGCCCGGCCTCTGTACTCTCCTCAACTCGTTGCAGCGCTCCATCAAGGACTTCTCCGCATCGGACTGTGAGTTACCTTACTTTAAACTGTTAGCATCATGTTCAAATATTGGCGCCACTGACTTTCGTCTGTTGTCAACACAGAATCTGAATTCTTGAAATATTAGTTACAATTTTGAAAAATGACAACTAAACATAGAATCTAAATTGATAAACCAGCCCATCGGGGAAAGGAGAATAAACCAAGTTACATGAAGCGGGGAGGTGGCATAACTGTCTTCCTTTCTGTGATTTGTTAATAAATGAATCTGTACAGGCAACTAGCATTGTAATATCACTATTAAGTCTTCTAAAATTACTAGTACTTTTTACAATTTGTCGCGCAAATTGCTAGCTGCGTTAAAAACTTAACTACGTATCCCAAATCGGGTAAACAAAATTCAGGCTTGCTTCCAAAATTTAATATTTTGTTACACTATTTACCTAGACACTTGTACATGTGTTTATAATTTACCCACCTCATTCATTTCTAGTGTCAGTTCAGTTAAAAAATACCAAATCAATAAACAAAAGTTTAGGCTTGTTTCCAAAACTGAATATTTTGTTACACTATTTAGTTAGACACTTTTACAAAAGTGTTATAATTTACCCACCTTGCTCATTTTTGCGTCACTACGCAACCCGATTTGTAGACTGTTCAGTTAATAACGAACATTTAAAGATCCACAATGGATTGCGCTGCAAACCGTCGTCTTACTTTAACAAACTTTACTTTTCTGCACAGGATCTGGCTATTCGGCAGTTAATGTACGACTGATGTCGAAGTTTATTCAATGCATTTTCGAACCCTAATGCATAGTAGGGAATTTAATTGTAGGAACTAGTAATGGGTCAGTAATGGTACAGCTCAAAGATTCGACTCAATCGAACATAGGCTCAAGCTCAATTGAACGAGAGCCGTGAGCTCAGAGCGTACGAACAGTGAGAATACCGTGCTTGTCCGATACGACCCGCCCAATACTGCTCCCCGGTACGGCTCCCCCGATATGGCTCCCAGCGTATGAATGATCATACAACTCTTGATACCAGTACGCCGCCTGGTAGCACGAGAAAAATAAGATGCTACGACGTTAGTAGGTGTAGGTACATGTGCCCGAGTCAAGATGTCGCGCTGTCAGACGCTGTTCACCTCTCTGACAATGTAATAACAGATAATTTTCATTGATTTGGAGAAAACCGCAAAAAACTGTCACATCTCTAGCGTACATAAGTAATTGCATTACAATTTTTTATATAATGAATTGGAGTTATAAAATTTCGAAAAGCATTTGTTTTTCTCTATATGTCTAGCAATAATTAAGTAATTTCGATAAATAAAATGGATAAAGCGGATTTTGATACTCACTTCGTGATATAGAGGCTTTTGAAAGTCAACTGAGCCGACATGGCGGGTTTAGAAACACACGCATAGATCATTTTGACACACGAGCGTGGCGTCAGAGCGGCGGCCATATTGTATTTTGGAAAAATAACTGCTTGTGATTGGTTGAATCCGATATAGCGCGTTTTGATAGTAACTTTCTGTATGATATAGCGGATTTGGTTTCTCACTCGCAGTTTTAACATGGTTTTTGGTCGTGATAAGGAGGGTTTTGAAACTCAATTTTAGGCTCCTCTTGTTGCTCGCAAAAATGTGAACAAGATGTCATACTCAGATCATTTTGTCAAAAAATCGGATATAGCGGGTATAGAAATTATAGGATTCATATCAGAGTTATCCAACTGCTAATTTATAAATTTGTGTAAAATATAAGATTTTTAAAATCTTCCATCATGTAACTTAAATTTGTTTTTATTCCACAGATGAAGTAGTTCCATTACCAGAGGATGAAGAGTTGCAAGGGTACCTACCCATCGACCTGGCGTTCTCCAAGCTGCACTTCCTCAACTCTGCCGCCAGCATCCGCAGCACCCAACACATCCTGGCCACAACTGAGGATCTAGAGGGAACTCCAATCAGGGAGATGTTGGCCAAGATAAAAGAGAGTAGCCAGCTGTCGCATTCCGATATCGAGGCCTTGAAGAAGGACCCTAGTTTTATAGATTCGCTGAGGGCGTACCGGCTCATCGGGTTGGGAGAGTGGTTGGCCGACCACCAAAAAGAAAATGGGATGGAATATATCAGCGTCAGGTGAGAAAGTATTTTTTTTCTATTGTTCCTGTGATATCCTGGAGAGTAGTTTAAGAGGCTATCCATAGGTGGCACATAGCTGTCGATAATGCAGAGAGTTTAACCTCTCGGACAAAGACTATTATTTACTTTGTGTTCCTTTGCGAACTGTCAAAACGTGAAAATTTTTGTGATATTTACGAGTTTTGTTAAAAGCTTCACAACTCACGTTTTGGGAAACGTAGCCTCATTCTAAAAAATGTTTTGGAAAGATTATGAAATCCACTATCGCATTATTTTGTTATACGTAAATATTTGCGTTTCTAAATATACATTTTATGAAAACGTCAAAAATATGTAGGAATCGCTTACCATTATTTCAAAGCCGTGAAAAATGTACTTTTTTCTGAGTATCATAAAGAAATAACACTTTATATATTGAAGAAATATAATTAAAAACTATTAGTCACCTCAAAATATTAACCGTCCAAACTAAAATATTTTTAATAAATTATTTAGAAACGCAATAAATTATGAACGAACAAGATGACAGATCCAATCGACTTAGATAATGCACCTCTACATTCCATAGATATTCTTGAATACAGACGCGTAGCGTTATTCATTATCGATACTCTGTTTTTTAAATCATGGCAATCCGTATACTAGTGATGGAAATAAATCGATTTTTGTAAAATCTCGCGCGTTTACGTGAAAAGACGTTCTAATGTCTTGACCGCTATTATCATATTTACGTCTTTTGACGTTCTAATGTTGTGAGTGGTTAATTATTTTATTTTTTATTTATTAACTTTAAAAATACAGCTTTTACTATTAAGTCCCGCTAAACTGATTGACATCAGTTTATCAACGGGTTCTTTTACATGTACAATTTTAACAAGTACATAAAATATACACATAATTACATTAGTACAAAAAAGTTCTTTCACATAACCATTTTTTTTAACATAATTTCCTTCTGAGAGTCAATTCACAGCTTTTTATTGAATAAGGTAACATGTTGTAAATTATTGGAATGAGGTATTCTAGAGTTCTTTAACCGTATTTATTCAGGTATCTGGGAACTACAAGTCCATCGTTTGCAATCAGTCTTGTATTATGAACATGTGTCACTATTTTATTATGTTCAGATTGAGATGTATGCTGACTCGCAATTTTAAGCCACAATAAAGCACGAACAGATAATAAATTTACAGAATTGTATAGTAATGACTTGGTACGTCATGTCTTTGTTCGTATTTAGTTTTGTTTAATAATAATTTTACCCAAGAATATTGTACATTTTGGACTGAAACAAGATTTGTTTTTGTTGAATGTCTCCATGAAGTTATTCCATATATTATTAGGGATTCCGCCAATGACAGGTATACTATTCTAAGTGTATTTGGTGGAACAAAAAACTTCAATCTATAAAGTTTGCTCACTATAGCTCTAAGCCGTGTGCAGACTTTTGGTATATGTATATCCCATTTAAAATGACAATCAATTGTTAAGCCTAGATTACAAAAACTAGTTCAATATGTTATTTTTTTGTGAGAGTTGAGAGTGAGTCTATTCGATACTATTGCAACCTCAAGGTCGAGGCCCAGAATTAACCCCTACTGCCTGCTAAAGAAGCCTTCAGAACTAATTGTTATCTATCACAAATAAAGTCCAAAGTGGTTGTTTTACCCCGGAGTTATATTTAAAGAATTGTCTGGAGCCAGTGCGACTATGGCATCCCCAATTGGCGTACATCTTTGCGCTTCGTTTTGTTTTTATGATTTCTTTTCTTTCAATTCCACTACAAAGTTATGTGCAGATACTTCAATGGTTTAGTAAACGTAATATTATATGAAACTGTTTGTTAAATAAAGTAAAATTGTGTTTCCAGCGAGCTGGACGGTGTGAAGGTGTTCAGTCCAGTGCACGGCTCTGCGGAGGCGAGTCAGGAGCTGCAGCAGGCTATCGCGGAACTGACGCAGCTGCGGGAGAAGCGGCTCAGCGAGTGCCTGGAGCTCGAGAGCCAGCTCAGCGAAACCATCTCCACCACATCGCAGCGTGACGGTAACTGTCTATTATTCACTCATCAAATCAGTATTGTAACGGGAGCTGCAACAGGGACCGATCGATCGATAAAACCATATATCAATACCATATTGACTAAATCTGTTATCTATGTGTATTAGGCGGTATGTTCGAGCACGGTCAACAATTGATATAACAATATTAGATTATAACAGTAGACAAAAGCCACCTAACTTAGCGCAGTCTCTACGATGTCAGATAAGCTTTGGTTGACTGTCAATATACACAACTTTTTGATTAATGTCGTTCGTTATTCCAAAAACGGAGATAGACAATGAAGCTCTTAGAATTGAAAGACATTGTATTCATGATTAATTAAATCCATTATTTTCCTTCGGGAAACCAAGGAGGAGTGGAGAGGTGAGACCCTCTTCACTAGTGGGGCCTTTAGGGAACCAAAGGGGATTGGAGAGGAAACACGAGACCTGGGAAGACACATTGCGGAATCAGAAGACATAGCCACATATCCAATAACAACCCTGGTGAACTTTATAAAAGGGACCGGATGACTGTTAAAGGAATGAGGTAAAATGGGAGATAGTACAATGTGCCTATGGCCTAAGTGCTCACGGGAACTATATATAAACCGTCTCCGCTCTATAAATAAATAAATCCGTTTGAGCTTAGAGAAATGGAATTCAGAAGGTAGTTCAGAATATCACGAGTTATGGCTAAAGAGATCAATTCACTTTTTGCCAATGTATATTAAAGTGAGCGTAGTTTAGCTTTTGATGTTTAGAAATGCCGATCCATAGACAATATGCCAGTGTTGCTATTGTAGGTTGATTTTTTATTTATTTCATTGTCAATATCAGCTTGGCTATCGACATGCCTAACAAGCGCAACCGTGATAGGGAAATCGGTATAAAATCATAGTCAGGTAACCCTTCAGGCTAATTTGTTAGCTTTTGGGAACGACTCGTACGGTCAAACAGAAATCGTTGTGTCTTCCTTACTGTTGTGGTGAGAAATATGATCTAAACGGTGTTAGAAAGAGAAAGACCATGCTTTATATTCAAATCTAGAAGTTAACACACAAGAATTAAAATGTGACAAACTCCAGCCTGGCATGTGCTAATGTAACTTTCAATGCTCAGTGAAAATCCGGCAACTGTCGCGACGTCTTGTTTTATGCTGACCAGAGACGGCCGGCATAGTCCAGTGGTAACGCATTGGACTGCCATTCCGAAGGTCGCGGGTTCGAACCCGGCGTGCGCAAATAAATTTTATTTGATTAATTTGTGTTATTTCACAATTAATTAATTAAAATAATATAAAGTATATTTGCGGCACGTTCCAGAGTGGAAGATACTACCAGTATCGCCCTGGTGTAAGACCACCATTCAGAATTGAAACGTTGCTCCAAATGGCTTTAGCCGTGTTTAGTGACTAGATCTGAATAGCCAGGTACTTCCCCACCTTCCTCTTTCCCTTCCCCACTTACCTTCAGCCTCACAACATCCCCCAATTGGGGATGCCATAGTCTCACTGGCTCCAGACGGGAGCAGTTGGGACTCTTGTGAGGTATTCACTATAAAAAATAAAAAAAAGAGATGTGCTTTATTTCAAATGGAAATGCAAAATGCAAAATGGGTATTTTCCATTTTGCATTTTAAATGCTTTTCTAAAAACCATTTTGCATTTTAAATGCTTTTCTCAATGCATTTTCCATTTTAAATGCTTTTTTGCAACATT
Source organism: Hesperophylax consimilis (assembly GCF_061612785.1). NCBI lineage: Eukaryota > Metazoa > Arthropoda > Insecta > Trichoptera > Limnephilidae > Hesperophylax > Hesperophylax consimilis. The sequence continues at coordinate 22,491,458 of NC_142854.1, read as the reverse complement.
CTTCCTACTATCTCCACTCATCTTTTTTTCATAAGCCCCAAATATCAGTCGGTCCTCAACCTCGCTATGAGAGATAATTTACATTTGTCAAGTTGCTCCCTGGTAGGAGCCCTGGCAATTGAGTGATACCATTGCAAAAAATACTGATTCAAATACTGAACATGGGGCCATGACGCTGTAATATTAAATGTTAGATAGCATTTTCTATGTTTTTACGTTGGCAACATTAGTCCCGCAAAATTTTTTGTGGTTTCATAATCTGTAGTCGTGGTGTTTTAGGATTTACCATCATGTAATATGTTTGTTCTACATTGATGTCCATTATTAAATGACAAAATTGTTTAAAAATTCTATAATTATTTTGATTGTTTGACCTGAGAAACCATTTTGCATTTTCAATGCATTTTGAAAATAGGTATATTACATTTTGCATTTGAAATGCTTTTCTAAAAACCATTTTGCATTTTGCATTTTCAAATGGAAAAGTTTTGACCCATTTCCATTTTGCATTTCAAATGGTTTTGGGTACCCATTTTGCACATCTCTGATGCTGACCCTGTACTTGAATGTCTACCTGTTCTCGTTTTAAAGTTAAAGCGTGATATAAAGCCTTCCATGTTTGCATATCGGAGTTTTCCAAGCCTTCTCCGTCCAAGGCTGGCAGTGAACCTGTTAAGCTTATCAATCCGATGTTGTTAAGTTATCGATTTGACCGTGCTGGGACACTAGTCCATCTATATCTACGAGTTTGTGAAGTCTTAACCGTTCAGGCTTTTTAATATTTGTCCCAATGGCGGTGTTTACTCAGAATGCTTCCGAGATATTTTGAATATGCTGTGTATGTATTTTTATTTTTGAATGTGCTATTAAAATTATTACCATTTTAGAAACCAAATAAAATTATCTTTCAGATGTTTGTATTTGAAATAAACATTTTTCTAAAATAATAAAATTTTAATATCAATCATTAATTTTCTTTTTAAGGTTTTATGACAAAGGATAACAAATTATCATAAGCAATAATTTAATAATTATAATAATATATATAGTAATATAATATATTTTAATTAACTTATAAAAAAAATTAATTAACTTATAATAATTTGTTATCCTTTGTGCTATGCATAAAACCTTGTCTTATATTAAAAAAAATAATAATATTTGACAAGTTAAAATATTTCACCAACAAATGTAGATATAATATGTCTCGACGCCATCTAGTGGGAAAATTTAGCACTAACAAAGCCTTTCCTACAAAAATAAAGTTTCTTGTTTACAGGTGAAATAATATAATAGGCAGTAATTGTTGATTGAACTACTAGTACATATTGAATTATTTGGCGTGTTGGAAATAAGCTTATGTGGCTCAGTGGTACAGAGCATCTGACCGGACATCAGAAGGCGCGGGTTCAATTCCCGTTGGCGGCATTTACAATTTGTATTGATATTTCAAGTGACTAATTATTGCTCATAATAATTTCTAATCATAAAAATGTTAAAAAAAAAACTTTCTGAAACATTTTGACTCGAAACCTCGATAATTTTGAAAGATTTCGATATTCAGAAAACACATTTCTTTTGTGTAGGGAATTTGTAAGAAAACTGTCCTTTCACTTTTTATGACATTTATACAATGAGACTTCAATGAAAAAATCCCGCCAATTTGTAATCATGCACTTGATAATTTTTTGGGATTTTATCCGTGGAATCGAGTATAAATATTTCAGATAAACTGAGAAGAATAATTATTTCTCTTTCCAACGATGAACAAATCACATGTTTCCGCATTATAGAAAAAAAGATAAAATCACTTTTATAATTTCTGTATGTCTCCCCGGTCAGATCTGTTCTCCTGAGCCTCTAATGGAATATAAGTTGATTTTTGTTCCTTTCAGAAGACAACCTGAGTGACTTGGAGAGCAAGACAGGTCAGTTGGGACTAGCGGAAGAGATGTCCATCCTCATATCGGAAGTTGACATTAAAGAAAAAGGTGGGACTTTATTACCTCTCTCTTTTTATGTTGTTTTTTATCACAAAATCATAATCGTAGCATCTTTATTAATGAACTAAATAACCATCACGCCGTTTACCGCAGGGCTAGGCAGAGAGGACGGACCTACTTTTCTGTCATTTTGATTCTTGACTTGGCCCTTGTCTTCTTTGGGCATCCTCGACTTCTTGTACTATTCACATTTGCATTATATATATTCTCTTTACACTCCTTTCTTCGTTCATTAACTCTCGTAACGTCTTTATAACATTATTTATACTATGAATTGGGCTGGTAGAATAATAGTCAATGTTACATTGTCTGTTATTATGTAGGTATGTACTGTCTTTTCTATTTTAATTTATAATTTGGATGGCGGGTATGGATATCGCCACCCTGGGAACCAATCATTGGATAACTAACACCTCTGCCATAGGTCACCTAAAGTGGCAAACTACGGCCGGTAACTTAGCAGAGGTGCCCGGGTTCATCGGTTTAGGTTTGTCCAGGTCTTTAACTCTCGACCCATTGCCTTGAGGGATGGATTCATACGTCCTTCACTCCTGGACACACTGATACCTACATTCCTACTCCTACCTTTTCCTTTCCAGAACTTCCTCTTTCGTTCCTTAAAATTAATTTAAGCAAAATAAAATAATCTATAAGTTACATAATCATCGTGCTACTCTCTCTTCTAATACGTGATACTGTCAACACAACGTTCAGTCCATTTATGTATCAATAAATATGTTAGTCCGTAATCGAAGAATTTTGTGGCTTATTTTCTAATATAATTAGTCATCTGCTAATGTTAATCTATTATTAAGAGTAGTGTAGCGCCCTTCGTGGCGCATCTTAACGCGTCGTAGTTCGTAGCTGGACGCGTCCTAAGCGTCAACCGCTTTGTGTTTTTTTTTAGTATTTTCAAGGGAAATGAAGCAACATCCCTTTAAAATTATTTTCAAATCAATCAATCAACGTTTTAAATAAACTTATCAACCATTTATTAGAACTTTATAATATTTGATTTGAGTGCAGTGTATTAAAAGTGAATATTCGACATTCCAAATGAACGTCGATCGGTATATGCACCCCAGATGTTTTCAACGGAATTCTCGGAACCTCTGAAGGGCCTAGCAAGTGTTAGCAAGCTAAGCCCAGGGTAATTTATTATCCCGACCCCTCGCTTCAATAATCACCAGCGCTTTATTAGCAGCAGACATATACCTAGACGGATGACGAATCTCGTGCTGGCACTGTTGGTGGACGCGGTGGACTCTCTCGCTGCAGCAGCTGGTCCAGTTTCTTCACCACCTAGGATTTATGCTGCAGAGTCTCCATCTTCTATCTTCGTCGAACGTCACAGCGGTGCTGCCAAGGTCTGGTATCTGTGAGAGGATATTCTGTCAGCGCTTTATTAGCAGCAGACATATACCTGGACGGATGACGAATCTCGTGCTGGCACTGTTGGTGGACGCGGTGGACTCTTTCGCTGCAGCAGCTGGTCCAGTTTCTTCACCACCTAGGATTCTTGCTGCAGAGTCTCCAACTTCTATTTTCGTGTCACCTGTTCCTATACTTCATTTTATTTAACTTTATTTTTGTAATATTTATATTTTTTGTAATACCTACATCAACTGTAAAGCGCCCCTGAGGTGATATTTCACAAAAGCGGCGCTATACAAATTGTCCAATAAATAAATAAATATTAAAGGCGATTAAGAAAAAACATTGGACAATCAGTATGCTCTCTCGTACAGTCCTTTGCACAGTATCACTATCACAGTATCTAAAAATTACATAATTAATTTTTGTGTTGTTCCAGTGCGTGAGAAGCGCGCCGGCATCCTGAAGCCGCAGGGCTCGCTGGAGCGTGCTCGCGTGGAGAAGGCAGCGCTGGTGCTGGTGGACGCGCTGACTCCTGACAGCGCTACGCTCTCCGCCACCGACCTGTCTGTCACTCCGGATGGGGTCGACCACCAGGTAAACCGAGCAATACACCAATTCATCTACATTGTAGTTAAATTTAATTCAATTTTTATTATTTTAAAAACATTACAAAATGTCCATTTTAAGGCATTTTTAAAAAACATATTATAAAGCACAAATATAAATTATGTAAAGCAGGGTATAAATGTAAAATAAAATTAAAAAGCTTCTAAAGGTACTTAACACCTCGACTCCGGTGATGGGTCTGGTTTGACCCAGTGTTTTAAAAAAAAAAGATTTTGCCGCAAATATCTCGTTTAGGCTAATTTCCTTTTGTCTATTCTTTCATCAAATATTTACCCACATTTCGACTCAAAAATGATTAAAATCGGACACGTTTTAAAAAAGTTATAAGAATAATTGTGTTTAAAAACACGCAAAAACTCATTTCTTCTCAGTTGAATTCGAGCAGCCGACGAAACAGCATATCTCTCGCTCTGTCCTTCCGTCTTTGTCTCTCACAGTCCCGCGCAGATGTTGTCAACCATTTGGGCACATTTCTAGTATTGTGATTTTTGTTTGTGACTTTGTTTTAATTTTTTTTTTCGTAGCGTACGAACGCAATGGCAAAGCAAAATTATTTATCTGATAATGAGATCGAAAAGCTACTTAACAGTTCGAACAGTGAGATCAGTGATGATGGCGACTTGGAATTCGAAACATTAGATCCAGAATTTGAAAGTGATCCGGAAGAAATATTACTAGAGGAAATATCTGAAAGTGGAAATGGAAGTGATAATGAAGTTAGTGTAGGAAATTCGAATGAATCCGTTGCAGATCAACATTTATACGTGTCGAATTCCGGATTCCAATGGAATTCTGCGCCACCAGCCAGCTCACGTACCAGAAGCCATAACATTATTTCTTCTACCCCTGGATTGAAAAACGGTAGCCAGAACATAGTATCCATCAGAGATGCTTTTGATTTGTTTATTTCAAATGAAATGGTGGAGGAAATTATTGAAAATACGAATAAATTCTGTCAGCTCAATCCGAAAAATTCCAGCTTTCCTAACATTACGAAGACAGAAATGTATGCATTTTTTGGAGTTCTTTTGGCTTCAGGAAGAAATCGCGGCCGAAAGTTAGAACTAAGCGAACTTTGGACTACCGAGGATTTATTCCGGCAGCATTTTTTCCCCTCCGCTTTATCTAGAGATCGCTTCCGCTATATTTTTAGCAATATACGTTTCGATGACATTTATTGAATGATATAATATATCGATGAATTATTTTTGTGAATTTTAGCATTTTTAATATATTTTAACTAATAAAAAACTGTTAAACTTTTTATAATTGGTAGTGCTATATAATTATTTTGCTGCTGAATTTGTAATAATAAATCCATTTGGTGTTTTGTGTATGTATATAAATTTTATTAATCGTCGAATCATTTTTGTATTTTCGTATTTAGAATATTGCTTTTATTCCTTTTTTTAAATGAAAATTGTTAATTTAAATTTGTTTTATTGAAAAATAAAAGTTTTAGTATATTTTAATGTGTGTCATTCAATGGTTTTAATCGTGACAAATAAATGTGTGAGGAAGTAAATACTCAACTTGAATTTGAATGCCATTATATAATATTTTCTAATATTTGCATAAGCAATCATCGTTTAATATGGCTATAAATTGAATTTATTTTCTCTTTACACATCTTTCTATTAGAGGTACAGCCACAAGGAAATTATCAAATAATTGATTTATTTCTGGTATTTTAAATAATACACGATATTCTTGTAAATGCACACCATCGAAAATTTTAATAATTATAGAAATAAAAATGTTTGTTTCCGCTGACGAACGCTTCCTGTCCCCCTCTCCCGCGCTGCCCTCCTCATTCCCCTGACCATCGCCCGGCACCCGCATCGGCCGTCGGGGCCGTCTTCGATTCAGTCGTTGATTAGCTGTTGCGCGGGATGTCCGCGCCGCTGTATATCGACGAACCGCAAAATTTACGGAACACTAATTTCTAAAACTTTCATGTTCATACAAGAAACACAGGGGATATGTTATGAGTTAATGAGGAACTACAATAATATAATATAAAAGTAAGAATATGAACGAAAAATGCATAAAAAGCCTTTTAATTTCATCATTTCAGCCGGGTCAATCTGGACCCACCACCGCCGCATGTGTTTCATTTTCAACCTCCGGGTATTACGTGTTAATAGACTCACTGATGCAACTATTTGCATCTCTCTTTAACATATGTTCTTGCATTCCTCCACCTGTCCCTGTCTGAAGTAGCTACATACCTACATGAGTGACATTGCAATAATTTATTATACATCACCAGTCTGTTAAGAAAACCTGTGCAGTTAAGGAGATGCACTACGTCGTGTAATATTTTGAATTGAGCCGCCATCAATAACACACCTTATGTAGATGGCGATAAGGCTTAAATTCCCGATTCACACCATTCAGCTGTTTTGATTTAGGCAAGAAAAAAACATGGCCAAAAAGTGCGTTTTATTTTATTTTGTTGATTGTCAGGCAAAAATATTGAAATGTTTTCCGATCTTTTTATAAATAACTTAATTTGTCACATTATACAATAAAACCATAACCGAAAATGGGTTCGTAAGTAGGAGATTTTGAACTTTAAAGCAGTTTTCATAGGCCTTATAAATGATTTTTTCTGGGCTTATAAAAAGACTTATGTAAAAATACTCAATAATTTCAAAGGCAAAGATGTATTATACTTGCGGTATTTATTTAAAGCATCTGAAACATTTCTAGGCGGCCAAATTTTCAAACTAAAAACACATGATTTTGCATTACTACGTAGTGCATCGCCTTAAGTGTTCCCTCGGTGTGTTTAATTCGAGTCTATTACGGAAGCTTGTGCAGTGATAAGCAGCAGTATCAAATCGAGGCCATAATATCAATCGAAAAAACTAAGGGTTAGTTAGAATCCCTTTCCAATTCTAACTGTTAACCACAGCTACCCCTATAATTGTGTCAAATATTGATTTCAGTCCACTATAATGCTAAAAACTGATTCGCGTACAACATTTTACTCAGTGATATCAGAATTGAATCTACATATTTACCAGCAAGATTTTTTCTCACACACGCTTTTGGTTTTTTGCTGATGACAATAAGATCCCAAAAGTAATCAAAAATTATCATGACTGTCTTCTTTTCCAATCAGATATTGACTCATTCAATAACTGGTGTAAAATTAATTGCATGAAACTGAATGTCGATAAGTGCAAAATTATGTCCTTCTACAGAACTAATAATCCGTTTGTTTTCGAATACAGACTAAATAATAAATACAACTTAACAACTGTTCAATCTATTAAAGACCTTGGTGTCTCTCTTGATAGCAAGCTTTCTTTTCGGGATCATATAAATGCGATTGTTAATAAATGAGGGCTTCATCACCAGAATCACTTCTGACTTCAAAAATATAAAAACCCTTAGAACTCTTTACTGCTCCTTGGTTTGCCCCCATCTTGAATATGCTTGTGTTATCTGGTCTCCTTTTTATGCCATCATCCATATTCGTCATATTGAGTCCGTTCAACATCGGTTCCTAAAAGGGATTGCTAGGAGGCTAGGATTAGAAAGAGGCAATTACTCGTTTTATGAAATTGAACAAATTCTAAACCTTTCTCCTTTAGAAGACCGTCGGAAAAAATCTGATCTCATTTGTTTCTTTAAAATTATCAACAATTTGATTGACTCACCTACATTATTAGAACTCATCTCATTCAATATACCTTCTCGTAGACTCAGAAATAGAGAACTGCTCTTCCTCAATAAACACTCGACTAAATATGCTTATAATTCACCATTGTCCAGAATATGTAGAATGGTCAACTCACGTCAAGACCTTGATTTTTTTGGTATAAGTCAGAATGTTTTTTGTCACTCACTATGCAATTGAGGATATTTTGTATCACTTTAGTTTTAGCAAGGTTTTGACTTGACACTTCTATTTCATTTGTATTTTCTTATGTTTTCCCTGTTTGTCTCTGCTTTTATATACCATCCTTTACTCTTGCATTGTACATTGTCCCAAATCTCGTGTCGCTTTGTAACATATTGGACGTAAGTCCGTTAATTAATTAATATATAAGATTGGCCACCCTACTGGAATGTCCATTGGCAAGTTAGTCCTGCAGGTCGGGAGATAAAACAGTCTATGCTGTCGGTGACGGAGATAACTATTGGAACACAGAATGCTCTCCGCGATAGTCGAGTTTTCAAATCATCCACGAATCAGTCTGAAGAAATGTGTAGCAATGCGCACATCCCTCCTGACCCGTAGATAGTTCATTCCGAACATACCCAAAAGAAAGTCAGTGGGATGGAGACACGGGTAGTAGCCACACTCCCTCATGTAGAGAAATCTCAGGAACTTCTTCTGAACTCCCTCCAACATGAGGGAATGCTTTACCTGGTGCGGACCCCTAATTACCGACCCACTCTTAACCACTCAGAACAAAAAATATATATCATATCAATATAAAATATATATTATCATATCTACGTCAAAAGACGTAAATATGATAATAGCGGTCAAGACATTAGAACGTCTTTTCACGTAAACGCGCGAGATATTACAAAAATCGATTTATTTCCATCACTAGTATACGGATTGCCATGATTTAAAAAACAGAGTATCGATAATGAATAACGCTACGCGTCTGTATTCAAGAATATCTATGGAACGTAGAGTTGCATTATCTAAGCCGATTGAATCTGTCATCGTGTTCGTTCATAATTTATTGCGTTTCTAAATAATTTATTAAAAATATTTTAGTTTGAACGGTTAATATTTTGAGGTGACTAATAGTTTTTAATTATATTTCTTCAATGTATAAAGTGTTATTTCTTTATGATACTCAGAAAAAAGTACATTTTTCAAAGCTTTGAAATAATTGTAAGCGATTTTTACATATTTTTGACGTTTTCATAAAATGTATATTTAGAAACGCAAATATTTACGTATTACAACACAATGCGATAGTGGATTTCATAATCTTTCCAAAACATTTTTTAGAATGAGGCTACGTTTCCCAAAACGTGAGTTATGAAGCTTTTAGCAAAACTCGTAAATAACACAAAAATTATCACGTTTTGACAGTTCTCAAAGGAACACATAGTAGATAAAAGTCTTTGTCTGAGAGGTTAAGTCTACTCCTTACTAAAGAATCAAATAAAATTACACCACCTTGCCCAGGCAGGTGGCAATATAGTTTTTGGACGCTTGCCAGATAAAAACAAGGTCTGCAACATTTCTTCTGACATGATCCAATAATGAGATTCCTTTTTTTTCCAGGACACAGCCAGCAGTTGCTCCACGGTATCGCAGGACGGCAACATCTGCACGGACGTGGGATCCCTGCTGGACCCGCCGCAGGGAACGGAGACTAAGGGGCGGCGCGGAAGGACCAATGTGGCCATGCAGGCTATCATGAGGAAACAGGAAGAGTCCAGCAAGCAGGTATTATTATTATTGATATTTCAGAAAAAAACACACTATTTATAATTACTTTATACTATCCATACTACTAAATTTTAATCATATGTAAATCCTCAGCACGGTAGATCGCAGTGAAGATATCATCTATCTCTATTTGTTACAAAATACTATAATACTAGGACTACCAATATGGATAAATTGAATTGTAAATTCCATTCATGCCGCTGGGAATAAAAATATTATCTTTATTATGTTAATTTTAATGCACTATGTAATGTTATTAAATTATTCTTCTTTTATGTAAAAGACGGGCGTAAATAAATAAATCTAAAAGAAAGATAATAAAGCACCTATTATTAGAATTAAAAGCGCTCAGCTTTCTCAGTTCAGTTTCTTTTGATTACCGGGTTGTCACTGGTCTCCTGGTTTTGCAGAGTGCCTTCGCAGGTATCTGAGGCTTCTTCGGGTTTTGTTGTGGGAGGGAGGAAACACAGAATCCGGCAAATCGTTCCATAGTAGAGCTGTTGAAATCAAGAACGAGTCGTAGACACGACCCATTCTCATGTGACAAATGTCAATTGTTGGGTGCGCGTTTGGCGTGTTTCGCGACTATGCTCTAGTGCTGAAGGGATCAATGACACTAGTTCCTCGGAAAATCTTTCATTACACCTGTAAAACTGTGCTCTAAAGATTGCAATCAGTTTGTTTTGCAACAGACTGCTCGTTTCTGCACAGAGTCAAGCTTTTTTTTTTCAAGTATTTATGTGACTGCCAAATTGAACAGTGGGGCGCGCTTCCGTTTTATACGGGTCAGCATTAGTTCTGTACTATCTCCAGTATCTGCGGGCCCTGTACAGTACGCCCACATTTTGAAAGGCTAACCTTGGCTTTAACCGTTCTCCATCCTCTTCACTTTACATATAATTTTTGGTGTGGCTGTGAAGTATATATGTAGATAGTTTATCTATTTATTGAAGAGAATATTAGCGATTCTTAAACGAAAATTTGAAACAGAAAAAGATACAGTCACATTTAGAACTTGAACCTTGGACCCTCGTCTCTCCGGGACGCCGCTCTACCAACTGAGCTAATGGGACCTTATCTCCTTCGGTCATATTTAACTGTATCATACATCGAATAAGAACTACCAACATTTGCTTCTAGGTGAAGTTTCTAACTCCGGTCACAACTCCCGACTCGATAGGAGAACCCAGCCAGCTGTCACCACTCAGTTCCAAGGACATGGATAAGAAAATTATCCTCCAGCCGAAGGTCATCAAATCCTTGGCCAGTATCCCTACAGACCGCAAGACAGGAGGCATACTTTCTCTGAAAGACAAGTCTGCCGGGTACCCTCATCTCGTTCACATCGAAACAGCAGAAATCAAATCGGACGTCTCCAGCAGCGGAGACGATACTCAAACTCCTAAAGAGAAACAACTCAATATGGCAAGCCAACACGCCGAATTCGGTAAACATCTACCTGGAAAGAACACTGCCACAGAAGTTAACCATAAAGATGACGGGAATGGCGCACCTTCTGCAGGATATGTTCCGTGGAGCGACGGCACATCGGCAGTAACATCCCGTCCGAATTTCAGCGAAGGACTGCAAAAAGACAACAGATTCGGAGCTCAATCTAAGCAGAACTTTTCTTACTTTTCCGATGCTCAGAACAGCAGTAGCATTACGCTGCCCGTCGTAAATCCCAAAGAGATCGACGTTCGTTCGGTAGCTCTCCAGCGACAGAAGAGCATAATAGCTGCCAACGAATCTGTCGGGGATCAGTATAATAAAGATAACATGCCGCAGTATAATTACTGGTACGGATCGCCGTCCAATCCCAATCACCACGTCAACCTTCCCCCGAGGCTGGCCAACTTGAAGAAGAACAAGAATATTCCCGAACATATTCCCAGAATGCAACAATCCCAGGAGCAATATCGATACCAAGACGCCGGCCCGGGACAAACGACTCCCGCTTGGAATACAAACTCCCAACAGCCGCAGACAACTTGGTGGAAACCCAGCAACCAAGAGGCTAATTATGACTCAATGTATCAGCCGCAGAATTCGTCTCGTCCGAATCAAAATCAAAACTATTCGAGTTACTACGGAACTTCTCCGCAGAGCACGGCCGGACACGACTTCCCAGATCAGCCCAACTACAATTATCAGCCCAACGCGATGCAAGGCCGGAATCAAAACGTACCGTCGCAGACCAGCCCGAGGTATAACGCGGCATATCAAGCCACCAACGCCGCATATCCCGCAGCCCAGAACTACCCTCCCTACAATCCGTACAATGCGGGAATGTACCCAAAGTTCGCATTTCCGCAACAGCCTAAACCGTCCATGGGGAACGAGTACTGCCTAAGTCCGTATCCGAACGCGAGCCAATTCGGTCTTGCGCAGAACATGAATAGTCTGCCGGGTGACAGCGCTACTATGGGTCAGTATCCAGTTGCGGATGGGAGACTCGGTGTACCGCGCAGGATGAGTGGAGAAATCAACAAGCCGGGATTTCCAGAGGTGACTCCGGTGAAGGGAAGAAAGCGGGAAGGCAATATGGATGCTTACAAAGTAAGTTTTTAAATTATAATGAAATAGCAGATTATGAATTCTTTGTATATCTCGGTATACAATCGAATTTCTCAATATGATTTGAGATTTTCACGGCCAAAAGTATTATAGTGGTTTATTTTTGGGGTATTGTGCCGTACAGCGCTACCTCCTTCTTTAGCCAACGTTTTGGACAGCATTACAGTGTCCATCAACAGGACAGATGTAAACGAAAATTGTGGTGAAGATTATGCTAATGTATATAGTTGCGATACCGTGTTGTATAATAATATATAACTACGGAAAAGTTAGATTTTAAATAGCAGGGGAGAGCACCATGTTATGTGGAGTCCAGAGAATGACAGAATGCTGCCAGTTGTGGTTTAGTGTCGCCAGAATTGAGAGAATAATGTGGCTAGTTAATGAAATAATTATTTACAGGAATTTTTTTTTTTTTTCAGCAGTTCAATCCACCAGTAGAATCTCCCGGCAGCTACTCGCTGTTCAGCGGGGGGCAGGAGGCCTGGGGCTCGGGGGCTCCCGCGGGAAACCCCATGGCCGTTACACCGCAGCAGGTAAATATTCCTTCATTATCAAAACCCCTACAAGTGTATGTTGCCGATTTAATTTCAAAGACTTTTTCAATACTAGGCCAACGTGATTTATTTTTGTGTTATTATGTTTTGTTGCTCTTTCTCCTTTAGCCAACGTCTCGGACAATGTTACAGTGTCCATCATCAGGGCATAAATATCACGATAATACTTGTGGCCGTAAAAAACCAAAAATCATATATAGCCCAATCAAATTGATTATCTAACCAGAGTCCCAACTGCTCCCAACTGTCTGCAGTCAGTGAGTGGCATCCCCAATTGAGGTATGTTGGGAGGCTGAAGGTAGTGGGGAGGATTAGAAGATGGAGAAGATGAAGGTGTAGAAGTAGTTAGTTATTTAGATCTGGTCACCAAATACGGCTAAGGCCTTTTCAAGAAACGTTCAATACTGAAACGTTCAATACTCTGGAACGTGCCGCGAATATAATATAGTATAAATATTCTGTAAAATGTTGAAAAGAGTTGGATAGATTTAAATAAATATACTTTTTTTTCAGTCTCTTTGGTCTGGCCCCGGTCCATCTCCCCTAGAAAGACTCTTGGAACAGCAGAAGCATTTCAAGTACCTACCTAACGAATGAGGGAATAGTTATTCATCTACTTTGTGATAAATCTATGGAACTCGCAAATGGCAACATATTCATCTACTTTGTGATAAATCTAAGCAACTCTGGAATGGAACTTTGTATTTTGAACAAAAAAGATGCATTCATTTTAGTGTTGCCAGCCAAAAAAGCTAAAATAATTATTTGTGTCGGTAGATACCTAAAATGTCTGTTACAACAATAATAATAGCTAAAAAAAATCACAGAATGTTGCCATTGTGAAAAAAAAGTGATGAATATTATTCAAGAAATTTAAAAGTACCTATTTTATTCTACAATACAGTACTTACTTGAATTGAAGGGTGGGATATTTTTTTTTAATCTTCGAAATTATTTTTTCTTATGAGAGTTTTGAATTATTTCGAAAATTTGAAAACGAATCTTGCAGAGAAAAAATTATTATTAGTTATAATAATCAAATAACTTAAATAAAATGTTGGTTTAAGAAAAAAAATGGTGGATGAGATTTATCAATATTACAATAGTGGCAAAACTATATTGCATATCAGTAAAAAAACATTATTTAATATGTGATATGCTTATTTAGAAATATAACATGAAGAATTTTAATGCTATTTTATGTTTATGTATTTCTATTTATGTAAAATTATATTATCAAATTGCAATGTTACTTTTATATACACCTGGATACGAAAACATGATAAAAAAGACAAACATAAAAAATTGTTTTAAAATGGGCTCAATAATTCAATCAACGGTATGGTTGTGTACAAGTTATGCCTGGAGAGTGTTGTGTCCCTCTTGGTACTTAGTGACCCATCTAGGCAATCTATATCTTTGCTTTTAATTAAATACACCTATGATAAGTTAAAAAATTGTTATTTTCTTTTAAGTACATAATCTATATATATATCATTTGAGCAAGTTGTGTCCTTTTTCATTTGGTATAAATTTGCAAGCAGCTTAACCACGAAACAAAACAAACTAATAATTAATTAATCAATGTAATATCAAGGATATTACAAATGTTAACCTTACCTATGCATTTGTCGCATACTTGATTCATTGGCAACTGTCCCTGTGTCAAAAGTGCTGCGATGAAAAGGTTAAATGTAATTTTTTTTTAGACTTTACCGTTATATTTTTACCGTTTTTGTTGCTTATAGTCATCTGATTTTGTTTCCTTTTTTATGCATATTGTGAATAGTTCACAACAAAATACTATGTCCTTTATTTAGACTAGGAACTCTTACAATCAGGGAACAAGTGTGTTGGACAGTAGAAGACTAATCTCAAAATCTCTCTGTTTGTGGTAATGTAACTGCTAGCTCACCTCGCTTCTGAACTGGAGGGGCAAACATATATACTAGAGACATCTCTTGGAGAACTATATAAACTCTATGAGCTACCAGCACTAGAGCCATCTATGCTACGTAGCTCGAACTATCACAACGCGTATCAATCTTTGCGTAAATGACAATTGGTAAAAACCATTTTTGTAGTGCATGTGTAACATGCCTTATAATATGTTGTGGTGAAATAAGATGGATTAATAAAAGATGTTTAATGCAGCCAAATGGTTAAATAAAAAAAGTTAGTCGTTGTATGTGATATGACTGATATTCAATGGGGTATTTTTACAAACCATAAATACCGTTAAAAATGTATGGAATATTTAAAGTTTATTTTTCTGATACTAAACATATATAACATTGATATTTTCATTCATAATTATTGATTTCAAAACAATCTGATATGAAACGGTTCCAATTGGCTACAACGTTATTGTGACATAGAAAACACAAATGTAAATAAAAACGAGTGTGTCGTTTTATGTGGGAAATCGAAAATGACATTTTACACATTTTTGATCATTATAGAAAATTTATCCGTCAACATAAAAATACCTTCATTATTGTAATTTTTTTCGAGAATAAAAAAAACAGTGAAAATACCCTTTTGAATGGAGTAAATGAAATGTAAGTGCGTTTGTATATAAATCAATGTGTTTGTTTTCTATACGTTAATTAGTCATGGTTGACGTACAGGGTGTTCAATATTTTAAAAGTAGTTGAATTTTTTTTTATTTTGTCAAAACAAACAACTAAAAAATAAGCAAAAAACTGTTTAGTGCAAATATAAATTAACATTTTATATAAAAAAGACCCTGCACAATACTGGCTAGGAACTATAATTGTTACAACAGAACGATTTTACATTCTCTTTTCTTCTGTCGCATGTGTCACTTCACTAAAACACAAAATGTATGTGTTGTGTCAAAACGTATCGCGTGATGCGATAGATTGCTTTGAAAGGGTTAAATTCATTCATTTATAAAGATTCTTACATTCACTATATTACTTTGGGGCAAATGCTCTAACAACTCAGCTACTCTATCTATCTCTGTTTAGCATCTGTATTGTCTAGCATATTAAAAAAAAAAAACAATTTTCATAAAAGTCAATAATTTTTTTTTTTAAGTATTCGATTTTTTTTCTTTCTAATGAATCTAGGAAACCTTGTGAATTAATTTGTTTCAAAACAATGGTTTTCCTATTTAATACTTAAATTTGGTAAATATACAGAGACACGCGTATGCACATTTTATTTTAAAAACACTTTGCAGCAGTTAGATAATAATGAGAAGTAAGTATTCCAATTTGCGGAAATGGAATATTAAAATCGATTGTTAACTTGGGTGACCGGGTATATCATCAAAATGACAATTCAACACACCTACAAAAAGTGGTGTAAAGTCATGAAAAGCGATGAAACAAAATCTAGATTAAATAGGTTACATATGTAACTATTAAACCTAGTCTTTGTTTCATCACTTTTAATGACTATATTACTTTTTAAAGGTGTATTTTCATTTTGATGAAATATCAAGGAACCGTTAACTTGGTGGCCATTGTTATTAATGTCAAAATTTTTAGGTTAGTTTTTTTTTCTTCTCTTATTTAAGTCAAAATATGAACTTATGATCCTAAAAAAGGTTCCGAGGTTGATAGTTAGCGTTTAATTAAAAAGTAAATAAACAAAAAACTACTTTAATATTATTGTGTCAAAACATGTCGAGAAGAAAAGACGTCAAATTGTCCGAAATAACTACTATTTTCCCTTTCCGTAAACTGAAATACTTCTCATCAGTGTTTTTAAAATAAAATGTGCGTATTAAGCGTGTCCCTACTTTCTGTATAGTTATTTATCCAATTATAATAATAAATATTGTAGAAAGTGACTGTTACAATTACATAATGATAATATTTAACGTTGTGTACTGTTACGTAAAATGAGTGTCAGAAATTATATGCGTTACTGGCCTCGTAAATAGTAATGTGAAAAGTTACCACATAGAGATAATTTTTCTCCATTTTTATTTGTCGACGTGTGCTAATCTAAACTAACCTCACTTATTTAGTCTGAACTTGGAAGTAAGTGGTTGTGTGGCCCATATTTATTATCTATCATTTATACAGTATTTTGTAAAACTAGTAAATAAGGTTAACTTTTGTGTATTATTAACTGACGTAGACTAGATTTAAGGCCCGTATTGTGCAAAGTAAATGGATAAATTTTATCTTTAAAGAAGAAATCTGACTGCACGAAACTCTGTGAATTTTGCACACTTTTACTAATCTATATTTTATGATTCTGATCATGACCAATCTACACTCGGCGTCACAAAAATAGCACATCTTAGAAAATAAGTTTCAAGCGTAAGTTTACCCGAGCCAATACATCTAACACAAACAATAGTTTCATTTCATAAACTTTACAAATTTTCCGAGTATGGGACGTTAAAAATATGTGGCATATTTACTCTTTACGAGTGCCATAACTTGGGTCATCTTCCTGGGTTATAAAAGGAGCAATTTAAGTCAAATGTATGTCATTCACTATCCGAACGTTGAAGAGGACACACGTGAATAATTAGCACTAGAACACAACCCCTTAAAATGGACGAAACCGCTCAAGTGGTGGCACTACTGCAATCAGGATGCAAGTAAACTTAAGTCGTTTTGCCACTCAACGGGTTTTCCAGCAGTTTTAAGAGACTGGTGGCTTTATCCGGAGGCGTGGATTAGGGCGACGACGCTGCACATCCGAAAGAGATGATCGCTTTATTGTCTCATATTATTTTAGGTGTGATTTTTGTGACGCCGAGTGTAGTGTAAGTGTTACAATATAAAAACAATCCCTTTGTGCGGAGAAACTTAATGTAAGAAAATTCTCGTTTATGAGATAATAAAGAGACCTTTTGCTTTGTTAACCACCGTACTACGAAGTTAGTCCTTAAACGATAAGTCTCCAAATGTTCTATTACTAAATTACCATTGTTTTGTGAATATAGCACTCTAATGTTAAAAATAAAGTGTTACATTTCTTTCTAAGTATTGTTTACATCTGTGTTTCTTAAAATAAAACTCCCTTTATACGAAATAAGTGCTGTAACATGAAATAAAGCACTCTTATATGAAATGGATTATTAGTTTTATGAAATAAGCACTCTTCTTTCTGTAAAATGGTGTGTCAATTTTGTAACTGATTAAGCGCCTTTATATAAAAGGACATCTAACATGAAATAAGCACTCTTCTCTAAAATGGAGTGTCAATTTTCTAACTGACTAAGCAACTTTATAGAAAAAGGATCTCTAACTTGAAATAAGCACTCTTTTGTAAAATGTAGTGTCAATTTTATCATTGATAAAACGTCTTTATGTAAATGGCGCTCTAGCGTACTCATTTATAAAAGGAAGACGCACTTTTGTATTATAAAATAAAGTGTAATATGTATTTTTATTTCTTTTATAGTTTTAAAGTAATTTTTATCCGGTATCTTTTGTACGATAATAATGAATGGTTTCTGAGAAATAATAACAGTATGGAATATTGTCAGCTTTGAAATCAAATGAATGTCTGTTATATCGTTGTATTCAAGTTACCCACTCTGATTAAATTTAAAGTGAAATAAGAAAAATGGAAAA
This sequence comes from Hesperophylax consimilis, assembly GCF_061612785.1. Lineage (NCBI taxonomy): Eukaryota > Metazoa > Arthropoda > Insecta > Trichoptera > Limnephilidae > Hesperophylax > Hesperophylax consimilis. The sequence continues at coordinate 22,473,310 of NC_142854.1, read as the reverse complement.
CTGCATATGTTATTAATGTTATAAATGTTATGTGTTCGGTGTACCTAATAAAAGCAACGGTTTTGCAAATGTTTGTTTTATTTTTAATGTCCTGACATCCTTAGGGACGGTGGAACAGTAAATTTTAAGAAAACTGAAGTGGCGCAGAGATTAATTTTATATGATTTAAGAGGAAGCTACAAGCCAAAAATGTGTATATTCTTGGTATACCTTATATTGTAGGTAATAGGCATTAAAATCGCATGACAAACGAAGTCTAGAAACTTCTTTCTTGTCTAGAAAAGTCTTTTTAAGTTGTTTCCTTTACGCGTTCATACATTTCTATTGAAAAAAATTTTTTTTAGTAGTTTACATTTATATTTTTGATTGATTAATTTACTATTTTATTTGTATTCTACTCAAGCGAAACGATAGGAAAACCTTCAATTTATCTAAAGCATATTTTTTGGTATTCATAATGTACACCAATTCGTTATAAAGATTAATCAAAATAGTGATTTAGCATTAAGCTTCGCCTTAAGACATTATTGGTGAGACTCTCAGATGAAAATTTGATTCAGAAAAATTTGAAAAAGATTCAGTTGCATCTAGGAATTGAACCCAGAACCTCAAGCCTTGCCGGGGCTTGGCTGTACCACTGAGCTAATCCAACCCTATCTCCTTCGGTCACATTTGACTGTACTAAGAATTTGACTTTGACTAAGAACTGCCAACATTATCTTCATTTTCTTAACACATATTTTTATCGGACGTTTTCGGGTTTTAGAATCAGCAGCGCTCATTCCAAAAATCATACTTACTATGTATTAACACATTTCTGGCCTGGTTTTTTTTGCGCTGGCGCTGCGCTGTCTCCGGGTGAAAATAAAGGTCCTGCGCGAATTTCTTTAATTTGTTTTAAATCGCTATATCTTCAAAAATAATTAAAATATTTTAATAAAAAGTTCTACGTAGTAATTCGGCATACTCAAGCTATAAAAGTACAAAGCGAAAATCGAATGTTATTTGAAATGCAACTTAATTAACCTTGTAATATGTTTATTATGGTACGCTTATCGGTATTTGCCCATACCTGCTTTCTTTAAATACGCTTGACATCTCTCGATCGCTTGCACGGAGTAGAGTTGGGCGGAACAGAGATAGATATTCGAATCGGGTTTCACGGTCATAAAAACCCTCACTGCAGGAATTAGGAATTGAATTATTACAATAACAAAGAATATACTATCCTTTTGTTAAAATACCAATGTAAACGAAAGGCACGAAGATAAATATAAAAAGAAGACTTGCATAACGATTAGATAATTATGTACATATAGTTGGGACCTTTACAAAGATATTGGTATATAATATTCATATAAAAACATTGAATAATTCCATCTTTTCTGCCATTGAAATGAGGCCGGCGTAAAATGTAGAACTACCCTTCTTGGCGTTAAGCATCATTCGACCGAACGGGTAGCACTACCCTTCCCGGCATTAAGCATCAATCGACCGAACAGGTAGAACTACACTTCCCGACGTTAAGCATCAATCGACCAAACAGGTAGAACTACCCTTCCCGGCATTAAGCATCAATTGACCGAACAGGTAGAACTACACTTCCCGGCGATAAGCATCAATCGACCGAATGGGTAGAACTACACTTCCCGGCGTTAAGCATCAATCAACCGAATGGGTAGAACTATCTTTCCAGCCGAAGTCTGTTAATTGGAAACATACAATCTGCCAATGAATCCACAAATATATTTCACCATTTATCACATATTTTTAGGTTTTAGTCAGTCGCTGAAAAACTTGTTTTTTCTTTCTTCATTTCATTAATTAACACACTGTAGTCGGGCGCTTCAAACAATAGACTCTAGCCTATAGCGGGTGTTTTTCGCGAATAGCGCAAAAATATATTGCTTCAGCTAAATCTTCACCAGAATGGACAGACAAATTATCGGCGAATATTTCCTCATGACTTTCGTTATTATCTGAAGACATTTTTGAAGGGTAAAAGAAAATATCAATTAAATAAATTCCACTAAAAAAACACGTCTGTTTTGTAACTCTGTATATCATAACTAAAGCACGTGTATATTAGCGCCACTCTATCTTCACAAGTAACGAGTGCCGGGAAAAGTCATTCAGGAAATGATTATTGTAATAACATCCTCGGGATTATCTCATAAGAGAGGTCCAATGAATTTATAACACGTCATAAGAATATAATAGGTACTCATATTCCCAGTACAACTAACAAACAATCTTTGAAATTTAACACGATAAAATTGCCTAATTATTGCAAGAGTATGTGTGTACATAAAAGAAACAACGGCTTATCTTTTTTTTGTTATACATATGTGTGTGTAGTTTGTAATGTCTTCAAGCGTTTAGATTAAATAGTCACGGGAAATAATAATAATAATTTTCCTTCCTCGCCTTTGAAGTGGAGCCGGCGTAAAGGGTATTTTTACCCGTCCCGCCATAAGCACCAGTCGGCCGCGCGGGTAAAAATACCGTTCCCGCTCATAGTGGGTTAACTTTGTACTAATGTATATTTTCTTTTTTCTTTGCTCTTGTTTACTTATATAATCTAATTATTTTTCTTCTCTTTCTTCTTTCTATGACTGTCGATAACTATCATGTATGTAAATGAGACGAAGCCGCTTAAGTGGTGGCACTACTGCAATCAGGAATGCGAATGCTGGGCAAGCAAACTTAAGTCAATTTGCCACTCAACGGGTTTTCCAGCGGTTTTAAGAGACTAGTGAAGGTTTATATATTTAATACATGCATATTATATTTATTGAAAGTAGAGAAAATTCTCCAAGCAATGCCGTACATGTCAGCTAGTTCTAAATAAATACTAAAATAAATATTAAATAAAAAGCCACATTTCTTTCACAGTTATTATATTTTCATTTATATCATGATACCATGTTATAGTCACAACTAAATTAAAATGTTACAAAAAAAAAAATAATAGTTCACCTTGGGAAGGACTACAATCACTGAATAGATAATATAAATTAAAAATACCCTCCATATAGATTTGAATGGAAATCGACGTTGCCACTGACTTAGTACCTTTTGGTTCTAGCTCATTTAGCAAGCGCTCTGTCTCTTAATACTGGCTGACATCATACATCGCCATTATATTTGATCGAAACGATAATTTCATAATGATGAAACATTTTTTTTTATTTAGAAATTTAACCTCTCAAGCTAATTTGTTCAGTTTTGGAAACAAACAGGTATTACCGTTGAGTCAATCTGTTTGCTTTTGGGAAAAGCACGGACTAATAGAAATCATTGTATCTGCCTTACTGTCATGGTGAGAAATATGATTCAAACAGTGTTAAAAAGAGAAAACACAAAGCTTTATATTCAAATCTAGAAATTGACCACAAAATAATTTTAATATACACCTCTATGAAACCAAAGTTTTCGAGCGCAATTTGAGATTTTTTTTTAATATGAAACGACAAAAAAGTGAGGTGGCATGTTTTTTTATTGTTATCAGTAATTTTAGTTCAGTATTTATACAAAAAATGCAAGGAGAGCCATTTTAAAAACTGTTTTTTTGTTAGCATTCACAAATTTAATATTTAAAAAATTACATGTATTTCTAATAATACAATTCGAAAGTGTATTTTTCATTACCTTTCAAAAACAATTTTTAATTTTCGGATAAATTCAGAAATATCCCATTTATTTGGATTTTACTGCAAAGCGGAAATACACACAAATTTTCCGAACTTAACGACAGCTTCTTTAAGAAATATAACGGTTAATATGCCAGAGGCTTGAGGGTTTAAGCGAAGAAACTCACCCACATTGCATCTCTTGCATTCTTCTTTATTATATGACTACAAACATTATCAAATGGCATCGTAAAATTAAAAATAATTATTGTATATTTTAAATAACATGCAAGAAAATTTATTGACTAAGGCAAAACACATTTAATTATTATTTTAAAATTAACAATTAGGATTCAATCATTAAAATAACGTAATAATAAATAAATAAAAAAATTTAACCTAAAAATTCAACCCTCCATTTCAGATTCATTCTCTCTTTATAAGTTTACATAATATTAGTGTTTATAATATCATTATCATCTAATAATTAACAACATAACTCCATTATTAAATGTCTTACATAATAATATTGACTCTCACCAAGTTATCTCTGTTTATAAATAATATACTGTAACGCTGTAAAAGACAATGTTATATGAACAAGATTCGTGAATAAATTAATTGGAGAAAGAAATGTCAATTAAAAGTGGGTCCCAAAATGATCTGAAATCAATTAATTTGGACTCCGTGGTCGAGTGGAGGTTTCGGGTTCGAATCCCAGCGTGCGCAAGTCACGTTTCACAGTGGTGATCTGATCTGAATATCCAGGTACTCCTTCCTCTTCCCCAATACCTTCAGCATCACAACATACCCCGATTGGGGTTGCCATAGTCTCACTGGCTCGGCCGTTGGGAGTCTTGTGTGGTACTCATAAATATGCATTTTTAATGGTGTATTTGAGGCACTTTTCAGAATGAGGGATACCTTTAAGAGTCTAAATTCTAAATGTTGCTTTAGCCATGTTTGGTAGGCAAATCTGAATAGGCAGGAACCTCCCCACCTTCATCATTCCTATCTCTTTCTCTTTAGCCTGACAACATACCCCAATTGGTGATGCCATAGGGACTCTTGTGAAAAAGTAAAAATAAAACACTTTTAATCGAAATTAGTCATCGAAGCAATGGCTAGAATACAATTTGTCTTTTCTAGAGTTACACCCTGTTAAATATAGATTTTAATAATAATACATTGTAAAAAAATCTCTTTTGAATCCTGCAGCTGGTACTGACTTTCTCCCCTTTGAGCAATAACTATACATAATATATAATCTACCTACTGTTAGATAAGATTCATATAAGGACATTAAGAAAATGAAAAAAAAATTGCAGGCAAGAATGTAAAAATGAGGTTGAATTCGTGCAGTAAACACGACTTAACAGTTCTGGCAAATACACATACGGTACGGCATAACAAAATAGTTGACGGAGAATCGGAGCGATAGATTATGCCGCCTGTCAAACAAATTAACGAACCCCGTGGTCGAGCGGTTAAAATCTTCGACTACAAATCCGGAGATCACGGTTCGAAGATAATAAAATAATAACTTTTATGATTTGAGCTTTTGTTATCGGGAAAATCGAGTCCTCCACTTTACAGTTCACCACTGCAGAGAGAATAAAATGTCAAAGATCACACTCTCAACACATTCTTTCATCTCGTGATATAAACCAATCAATTTCAAATAGTAATGCATAATAATAAATATTGCTACGATCAAAATAATGGAAAAGGATTTTATAATATGTATTAAGAATGGAACCAAAGTTTCTACAAAGGATCTACAAATAAAAACATTTTCTAACCTAACAACCTTCAAACACCAAACCTTTCAATATTATTGCACTAAACTTTATTCGCAAGACTAACTAGAGGATATTCTGATAAAAGTGCTGTATTTAATTTTTTATATGAATTCCGCACAAGAGTGCAAAACTTCCTGGAATCAGCGGTCCCGCTCATCAAAGACTGCTAAACCCATTTCAAGACCGGCAATAAGAATGATAGACTTAAGGAACTAAAATTACCAACATAAGAAAAAAGAAGAGAAAGTGGTGAATTGATTGCGACTTTTAATATTTTATCTGTTACCCTGGCATCCAAGAAATCTTCACCAGCAAAAATATAAATCTTCATAGACGTTAAAAAAATTTAATCAAACGCCTTTTGCATCCAATCCTTCAAAGAAACACTTCCTTGTAAATAGAGTAGTAGAAGCATGAAAGAAACTTCGACAACATGTCATCGATTCTACTAATACAGGGTTTTCCAATAAGAGGTGTTATTTTGAATACCCCGCTATTTCGGTAGATGTTACTTTTGAAGCTGTCATTTTTTGACATTTGACAAGTAGAAACTACGCCATTAATAAAAATGGAACGATACACGCTTCAACAATGCATTGAAATTATTAAAATTCACTTGAGTGAATCAAATGCAAATCATCTTGAGTGATGAGGCCCATTTCCACCTCGGTGGCTTCGTCAACAAGCAAAATTGTTGCATCTGGGGCTCGGAAAACCCAAGAGTTATTGTTGAAAAGCCTCTCTATCCTCAACGTGTGACTATTTGGTGCGGTTTATGGTCCGGCGGAGTCATTGGACCTTACTTTTTTGAAAATGAGGCTGGAGCAACAGTTATGGTGAATGGATTGCGCTATCGAGGGATGATTCATGATTTTTTATGGCCGGAATTGGATGGTATTGATCTGGACAACGTTTACTTTCAACAAGACGGCGCTACTTGCCACACAAGCAACGAAACCATTGATCTTTTACAATTGAATATCAAAATAACACCTCTTATTGGAAAACCCTGTATAAACCATTTTAAAGCTCGATTAGATTCTTATTTAGAGAGAAGAAAGGATTAACTTATTTTAAATGTAAAACAATTCCAATTACTGATAAACTTATTGTGAAAATTAAATAATTATTATTACAAGTAATTAAAATCTGGCACTTTTATGAGGACACCCTTTATATACACACGTACTTGACAATCTGTTCTCTCATATATTATATTCTTTCCGAGGAAAAAAAATATTGGAATCGGAAGAAAATAATTCACAGCTACAATGAGGCACAATCTTCCTACTTTCTAAGGCAATCTCCAGCTAAAACACGTCTTTTGCAATGAGTTCTAATACATTTGACAATATATTATAACCAACATCATCATAATATTTTGCTTTGAATTCAAACATTGCATTTTAAATACATATTAAGTTTTGTATTCAACGACAGTCAATATTATTCTTTGCCTTGAAATAATACAGATATATTATATAATCAAATAAAAGAACACATTACAAACTTTGAATTAAAAAGTCAATATTCCACATTTGACAGCTGTCAGTATCAATATCAAACAAAAGAATGTTGAATTCAACTGTCGATATTCCACATTTGACAGCTGTCAGACATAATCACACAAGAGAACACATTAATTATTCTATATCTGACAACTGCCAGATATAATCACGCAAGGGAACACTTTACAATTTTGAATTCAACAGTCATTATTTTATATCTGACAACTGTCAGATATAATCACGCAAGGGAACACTTTACAAATTTGAATTCAACAGTCATTATTCTATATCTGAAAACTGCCAGATATAATCACGCAAGGGAACACATTACAATTTTGAATTCAACAGTCAATATTCTATATTTGACAACTGTCAGATATAATCACGCAAGGGAACACTTTACAATTTTGAATTCAACAGTCAATATTCTATATTTGACAACTGTCAGATATAATCACGCAAGAGAACACAATACAATTTTGAATTCAACAGTCAATATTCTATATTTGACAACTGTCAGATATAATCACGCAAGGGAACACATTACAATTTTGAATTCAACAGTCATTATCCCATATTTGACAGCTGTCAAATATAATCAAACAGATCATTTCAAATATGAATTTACATTCAGTCAATTTCAAAAAACAATAATTTGGATAACAAATATCTACAATAATAGATAGGTATATGTAATTATTGATATTTCCCCTACCGAGGAACAACATTATATTATTTTTTATGAAGTCAGTAGCAATAATATGTTGTTTTTATATAATTAGTTGATATTAGTAGAGATATTCAGGCTTATTACTTATATTATTTGTGACAAATATAATGCATTACATTTTACTGTACCACTACATATTTTTTACGTGCAGGCCCGTGAAAAATCGCGGGATAGTCATAGAGGCGCTATAGCGTACTAATATCTGTTTGAAAAGTGTTTTCACTATTATCACACGAGTAGCAGTGCGCGGGGACCCGATTAGGTAGTTTCCGGTCGCTCGGCGTTAGAGCATTTTAGGTGGAACCAATTTTGTCTCATCTAAATATAATACAGTCGATTCCGCTTAAATGGTATGCCGGTTTATCAGACAGCCGATTATTTGAACCAAAACCCAAAAGAACAGAAACCAAATATAGAAAATAAAACTAATTTTCTTTCGTTATCCACGATATTATTCCATTTAATTTGGATAAAATCTAATCTGAGGTCAATTCAAAACGTTTTTAAGTAAACAAATTTTTATGGGGAGGGGATGCCCCACAGGAGTTCTGAGTTCATTCGGCAGTAATTCGATAGACTTTGCACACGTCGACTTTTCACCGTCCTCTGACATTTCAAGAAGTAATTTTTTGGGGCACTGTTATTATAAAATGTTATTGTTTGTTCATGATTTTTTTTATTTATTTGTATGTATCTTTGATTATTTAATTTTTAGCACATAATTATTAATTTTGTGTGATTAAATATATTTTTTTAAATTCAATAAAGTTTAAAAACGCATTCGAAAGAACTCATGTACATAATATGCGTAGATTTTTTTACCTACCTTAAACATCGCTATTTGGTAGAAAATTTTGGGTCCGATGTGTCTCAATTAAGCAGAATCGACTATACATTAATGGGAATAGTCTGAATTCCCGACAAATCAGTTCCAATTTTGAAAATGAAGCTTAAATTCAAATCAAAAGTTCTAGAGTTCATTGAACCGGAGATACAGACAGAGGCACAACTGAAATTAGTATTTTTAATTAAATTGACAAAGAAATTGAAGTTTGCGAACAAATTCATTTCAACACACTCGGAATATTAATACTTTCATGTGTAAGTAAGTCTTACTTTCGACCAGATTATAATAATACTTATTAATTAAATTATGATATCGGTACATATAGTTACACTTTTTATCGATTATGCATTATATATATTATATTGCATACAACATAGATAATAGAAACAAGAAAGATAGGCCATGAATTAGTATGAAATTGCACGCACAGTGTGTTTTATTGTCTCCGTCGCTTTGTTAATCCGTGCCGTTTGGTCGCATCTCAGCGACAATCGGCATGCTTCCATGCCATATCTCCGTTTGTTTCTATGATCGACGATGTTAACATTACTTTCATCTTCACGGTCATCTCAAAACACATGATTTCATAATAAAATATGGGAGTATGAAAATAAAGATTGTGTAAAAAAAAATTTTCATATGGGTACGGATATAGTTTCCGTATGGAAAACAGTATGAAAAAAAGCATTGCGTAAAACGCCCATTATTCTCAAGAAGTAATACAAGTTTTAACATATTATTAATTCATTTATAATTATTATGCACAAGGCATTGTTCTTTAAAACTCAACCCCTCAGCCAAATTTGTTTTAGGAACAGAAAACACCAAGCTTTATATTCAAATATAGAAATTGACTACAACATAATTAAAATGTACACATATATGAAACCAAAAGTTCCGACCGCAATTTGAGCCAAAAATTTTTGTGAATTATTTTATTAAGTATTTTTGTATTAAACGACAAAAACGCGAGTTGGCAATAATGTTTGTAATACATTTGTCTAGTAAAACATGTATTTTTTTCTTCATTAGTAATATTAGTTCAATGTTTAGATGAAAAAAACTTAGGTGAGCCATTTTTAAAACTTTTTAATGTTTGATTTAAAAATATTTAAATGATTATATGTTTATTTCTAATAACAAAATTTGAAAGGGTATTTCATTACATTTCTTAAACAGTTTTTAGTTTTCTGATACGTTACGAAATATTCCATTTGTTTGGATTTGTTTTTATTGGAGCGGAAATACAGACAAATTCTCTTTCGACTTTCTGGCAGGCCTGAGGGATTAAGCGTGAGTCGTTATCGAAAACTAAAAAGACCATAATAAAATAACATTTGCCCAATAATCATTATTATGGTGCTCAATGTGTAGATAATACCATACTTGATTAAGTGACATTTTGATTATTCTCTTTAACAAACCCAGTAGAAGTAACATCAAAAGGCAAAATGAATGTATAAGATTGACACTGCAATTGCAGTGCTTTGTACCGTGCGTGTTTGCTCAATTCTTCAACACTGCAAACGCAGGGCTTAACCTCTCAGACAAAGACATTTATATATATATTTTTTTTTTTTTTTTTTAAAGAAAGACAAACATTCCCAGGTTACGAATAACCCAACAATGTTTGAAAATCTCCTACTACCACCACAGAAAGCCGAAAATGTTGCTTGTGTTGTGATGGAGGACTTAGCCAGCCGAGGAATCGAACACGCGACGCTCGGGTGAGACCCAAGCGCTATGCCCACTCAACCACTGACCGGTCAAAACGTGAACCGGTCAAAAATGAAAACAAACGTCAAACCGGTCAAAGCCGTGAAAAATGTACTTTTTTCTGAGTATCATAAAGAAATAACACTTTATATATTGAAGAAATATAATTAAAAACTATTAGTCACCTCAAAATATTAACCGTCCAAACTAAAATATTTTTAATAAATTATTTAGAAACGCAATAAATTATGAACGAACAAGATGACAGATTCAATCGGCTTAGATAATGCAGTTCTACGTTCCATAGACATTGTTGAATACAGACGCGTAGCGTTATTCATTATCGATACTCTATTTTTTAAATCATGGCAATCCGTATATTAGTGATGGAAATAAATCGATTTTTGTAAAATCTCGCGCGATTACGTGAAAAGACGTTCTAATGTCTTGACCGCTATTATCATATTTACGTCTTTTGACGTTCTAATGTTCTGAGTGGTTAAGTTAAATAAAGGATATATTATATTTTATTTAATAATGAGAATGCGTCAGGTCGGTAAAACCAATTTACAATTTGTAAATAAAAAAAAGCATTTAAAATGGAAGTTAGATTGGTTAGGTACATAAGAATTGTTATTTTTGGCACAAATATTAATCATAACATTTTTTTGACAAATGTTTTGTTAGTTATAGGTACTCGAGTTTGGAAGTTTTACAATAAATTCACAAAAACAACTTTATACATTTATTTTTTTATGTGGAACCGCATAAGAGTACCAACTCCTCCAAATCGTCTGAAGCCAGTGAGACTATGTCGTCCACAATTGCGTAATGTTGTGAGGCTGAAGGTGGTGGGGAGGGGAAGGAGATGGGAAAGACGAAGGTGGGGATGTACCTGGCTATTCAGATGTGGTCACCAAACACGGCATTTCAAGCAACATTGGGTTTTATGGGTTTTCAAAATACAAATCAACAAACAGTTTTTATTTCAAGAATGATGAAATTTTGCACATTTGACAAGAGGAAGGTCATCCAGTAATAATACTAATAACAAATACTCTCAGTATCGCCCCGGCGAAAGACCAACATTGAGAATTGAAACATTGCTTCAAATGACTTTAGTCCTGTTGTTTTTACCAGATCTGAACAGTTGGATATTTCGCAACATTCCTCTCGCACAACTCTTTCCCCTCTCCACTTCCCCAGCTGTATAATGTACCACAATTGGGGATGAGATAGTCTCACTGGCTCTAGACGGCAGGGAGCAGTTGGGAATCTTGTGCAGTTTAACATAAAAAAAAAATAATAAAGAGAATTGCAAAACTTATCAATGATTATTTTGTTTTGAGGAATTCTTAAATTTAATAAAAAGAAAAATGGATAATAAGTTTTCAACATATTTCGCTCCCTAAAAGTAAACAAATTTATTTAATGTGATATTGCTTACATACTGCACAACCTCGTATAGTGAATTCGATATGAAAAATAAATTGACTGTCAAATACACAAAACACAAAGTAAGCACACTTTTACCTCACATTTTGGGTAAAATCATTGAACAAATTATTTTTTTTTTTTTTACATTAACTCCACACAGGAGGCACTGAGGAAAATAATTTCCCTCAGGGTTTATATCATCTTTGGGATTGCTGTGTGGAGTTGATTTTAATCAAAAGGGTTGTCACTGGTCTCTTGGTTCCACAGCCGTCTTCCAAGGTTTCTGAACCTTCTTCGGTTCTTTTTGAGGAGATGAAGGAGTGATCATGGGTCTTGGAGAGACCTGTGTTGTGGGACGTACGAAACGCAGAGCTGTTGAACTTAAAAACGAGTTGTAGGAACGAGCCGTTCTCATGTGACAAATGATCATATTAATGAGAGGACGGAACTTTCAGAAATTTAGGAAAGTTCCGAAGATAATATAAGTCTTCAGAATGTTGATATTTGAGCATGTGAAGTCACGGCACTGCCATTTAAATTATGAGACACAATTGCATATGTTTTACCTAATTTCACTTTGACAGTTCATAACTGTTAATACAATTATTTCACAAATATTAGTGTCGTCATCAATCCTTTAAATATAATACATTTTCATTAAAAATGAAATAGGAGACATTCTCATTCAAAATAACTTCATTAACACACTTCAAGCAGGAAAAAATAGGATTCCATTTGAGAAAATTGATTTTGATTTAAACCTCTATTATCTTTGAAAATAATTAATATATTTTTGTTAAAAATGTACGAACCATTAGCAAAGTTCACAACCAGTTACTTTACAGGCTCCTACCTAGCACCTAGCGGTCAGAGGTAAAACTAGGGCTAACAGATAAAACAGATGTTTTGCCGTATCAATTGGCTTTCTTTGACATGTTTACAATTAGCTTGTCAATGTGTTTTACTTGGTTAGATTATAAAAAGCCTCGCCGACTGGATTCCTTCTTCTTCTCTCCTATAAAATAGTAACAAGCAGTCATTATGGTCTACAGACCATTAGTAAAACTGTTTTGTCCGGGTCGGGAATAATTTAACTCTTTGTAACATTAAATAAAGTGAAATGCAGTTTTGTGCAGTAAAAACAAAAAAAACCATACGTCTGTTATTGAAGACTTCATCAAGCCCAAACAAATCTAAACAATTTTTATTTATTTATACTGGGTTTTTACAGACAATCTCTCTTACATGAGAACAATCCAGTTATAACAACTCAGTTATTATACAAATAGGTACAACAATTACAATTAAATCTACTCAGACAGGATAAATTAATTTAACTATTAATAAACAAATAAAAATACAAAATTATATGAAAGTACAGAAAAATAACAGACACAAATAGAGACGCAAGTAATACATAATATAATCAGTGCAATATATTTTTTTGCAAAAGCTGAAATTTTTTTCTGAATCCATACAAATTATAGACGAAAATGTCTACTTCAGCACACTCAATCTTATTATATAGTCGACACATTTGAGTCAGATGGTGATATTATTTTTTAATGTATTCAGGTGAAAAATATTATGCTGTAGTGTCTTAAACAATGAGAATTGGGAAAATTTACTTCAATATTGCTAAGACATAATGCAATATCAAGATGGCCGTGAATTATGTTGCGTAAACATATTAGATCAATGCATCAATGAAAGTTAATATTTGAATTAATTTTTTTACATAGTACAGGGTTTTCCAATAAGAGGTGTTATTTTGAATATTAATTAAGGAATTAATGATTTTTTATGGCCGGAATTGGATGGTATTGATCATGACAACGTTTACTTTCAACAAGACGGCGCTACATGCCACACAAGCAACGAGACCATTGATCTTTTACGGGAAAAGTTTCCGGACCGTGTTATCTCTCGAAGAGGTGATCACGATTGGCCACCGAGATCTTGTGATTTAACACCTTGCGACTTCTTCCTTTGAGGCCACGTGAAAGAGAAGGTCTACGCCAACAGCCCAGCGTCGATTCAAGACCTCAAAGATGGAATTCGAGAGGCTATCGAGGACATAAGGCAGCCACTTTGCGATTTGGTTATGGAAAATTTCATGAAAAGGATATGGTCCTGTAGGCGTGGTCGTGGTGGTCATTTGACTGATTATTTTTCACTATTAACGGCATACTTTCCTCTTTATAATGAAATAAACATTCGATCATTTATATTAAAAAATGGCATTTTTCTTTGAATATCAAAATAACACCTCTTATTGGAAAACCCTTTAATCACCAACAGTGGCGGCTCACGACTTTTGGGTGTTCTAGATTGCTAATTTTACAAAAAATGTCATTATTGATGTTGTCATAGCTGACGACGATTTTTTGAAAATCTTAAAAAATCGTTTTTGGCTACAAAAACATCAATAATCCATTTTTGTAATATTAGCACTCTAGAACACCCAAAAGTCTCAAGCCGCCACTGGTCACCACAGCCTAACTATAAAATTACTGTCTGAAATTAAAACCTACTCTGTAATAAAACTCCATAAACTGAAGTTAATGTCAATGTATGCCATTTAGTGATGATTTATGTATAAAATATGTATTGTATTGCATTACAAAAAAAATTGGTTTTCACTTTCGCACAATCATTCTAATGAATTAAAAGGATTTCCGCATCTCCAGTGACATAAGTGCATGGATCATATTACCCATTCTTCACATATGGGTTTAGTTAAATTTTCTTTGATTAAATATTCTTCCACACAAAAGATAAGAAGATAAACAAAATGTGAGACTTGTATCGCATCGGATAACAAATTACTATAAGCAATAATTAATCGCCTGAAATATCCATACAAATTGAAAATATCTCCCTAGTAAAAATAAATGCCGCCGACGGGAATTGAACCCGCACCTTCTGATGTCCGGTAAAAATCAACCTTGTCTTATAAACATTACTTTATCTTAAATAATTGTACGCCTTTACCCCAATTCAAGCAGCCGGCATAAAAGGTAGAACTATCCCTCCCGCCGGAAGTGTGTTAATAAAAAAAATAAAACACGACAGAATTTATTTTATGTCGAGGAATATTCCCGGTTGAACGCCGACTACGCACAACACTCTCTCATACGGATTATTAAAAAACTTTATATGCAATATAATAGTTGATAAAGATACACAAGAAACTGTATTCATATGTCATAACTTATCACTACATGTTAACTTAATATGCGTGTATTACTTTCAAATTTTCAATATTTTCACAATTCTAATCAGACGACCGACTACATAATATATTCTTATACTTCATATCACAAATACAATAATATTATTAATATTACCGTCATTTTCAAACATATCGAATTTCATGCAAATGTACATCATTTTAAATAATCAATTGTACATCATTTAAATAATCAATTGTACATCATTTTAAATAATCAGTTGTACATCATTTTAAATAATCAATTGTACATCATTTTAAATAATCAATTGTACATCATTTTAAATAATCAATTACATACATTGATGTCAATCTTTAAAATACATTGTTAAGAATTATAATCTCACAAGTAAAGCGATATTTATACATATTATGGTGAGATCTTTTACGTCTGCCTTTCCAGCATGAAACTGTAGCCGTATTCTTGGTCCAGTTGAAACATGCTTTTCTTTTTGATCACGGGAAATTGTATCTGAAAATAAAATAAATCATTAATTTAATAAGTAGTCAGATTGTGTAGTCGGTCTCAAGGTGTGTACCGTCTCGCTCGATGCTTTGTTGTTCGATGCGAAAAAGATTGAAGAACCGTAATTCTTGCTCGACAGAAATTTACGATTTCACTGAGCCTCTTGGTGGTACATATATATATATATATACATGGTGTCTTGTGTCGAGCTGCTCAAACGTGTGGACACAACGACGAACATAGTTCCAAGTAAACATGTTCGATTGAGTCAAGCCGTCGAGCATAAATATACATGTGTACATAGCATAAAATTAAATAAACCGAATTGAGAGAGATATACATATCGATTAAATGATCACCTGGGAGATCACCTCCCGGCCGCTGAGAATCGGGGACAATCCATACATAAATACAAACTTCACTATAATCTATACATCTGCTCTGATGATGGACACTGTAACGCTGTCCGAAACATTGGCTATAGAAGAAGGAAGCGCAACACGGCATAATAACACAAAAAGTATCATTATCATAGACATATGAATATTAGTAGACCTGCCCTAAGTGATTAAAAGCGTATTATTCCCCACTCCCCATACCGGTTCCATTGGAGCCGGCTGGGCTCGCGTATGGCTTCCCGTGAATCTTGAGAATGTGACGTCATCATTCTTGTTCGAACTAGCGTCGAGCTATGGTCGAGGCATTTTACGAAATAACACGGCAAAATGGTGGCTTGTGTTATGAAAACTTGTAAAAATAGATGTGAAAAAGAGAATAAA
Source organism: Hesperophylax consimilis (assembly GCF_061612785.1). Classification (NCBI taxonomy): domain Eukaryota; kingdom Metazoa; phylum Arthropoda; class Insecta; order Trichoptera; family Limnephilidae; genus Hesperophylax; species Hesperophylax consimilis. Next base: position 22,457,161 of record NC_142854.1, on the reverse strand, counting down.
CCCAATTGTCGTATTACATTTCATATGTAAGCATTATTTTAAGCTTATTCACATCGTATAATATGGATCAGTTGTAGAAACATATACTATCACATCGAGATACATCTGGACGCAAAATACAAAGCCGTGTGCATAAGAATCAGGGATGTGCCTTCGCCTTTTGCGCTTTAGGTACCACGTGTTAGGTACGCGCTTGTTTCGTATGTACGGTACTGCTGGAACAAGAAGGAGTGCATATCACGTAATGCGCTAGGTTATACCGAGTGGCGATGTGTGATAGAAAATCATGTTTTTTGTTTTTAATTGAAAGTGTCATCGGAAGGCAAAATGATGTCCAAATTTTTACTCCAAATACTCCTAGGAATCGCTGGTAAAAACTGTGTGTATATAATTTCATTTGTTTTTTTAGTTGTTTTACTTTTCTTTCTTAAAGATTTCAATATTTTATTATTAATACGAACATAGCGGTTGTGACAGCCCTCCAACATTGGTCGAATGTAGCGATTCCCAAGTGTGCGCATCGTTGTTACTGGAAAGTAAATTATGAACACTTATAAAAGTGTCTTAACTAAATACGTAAACAAAATATTCGACTCTGAAAATAGAAGAAATTTTTTTTGCCGAATTTGGACTTCGCAAATTTGTTCATAACGTGGCGAGTAATTTGCGCTCCCATGTAAAAATGTCTATTCATTCAAAAGCAGATTTTACTTTTTAGAACTAAATGGTGATATTATAATGCGAGATGCCTATATACTGTCAGATTGATTTATTGACGAATCACAGTCAGCTTTACCCCCTTCGTTCTTCAACAGTTGATTTTACCCCT